>NW_027254847.1:0-158505 GCF_044704955.1 Pristiophorus japonicus | reverse complement strand
TCCCTCTCACTCTCCCTCCATCTCCCTCTCTCTCTCACTCTCTCTCTCTCTCACTGTCCCTCTCTCTCTCTCTCTCTCTCTCTCACTGTCTCTCTCCCTCCCTCTCTCTCTCACTGTCCCTCCGCTCTCTCTCTCTCTCACTCTCCCTCCCTCTCGCACTCCCTCTCTCTCTCTCTCACTCTCCCTCCCTCCCTCTCCCTTCCTCTCTCTCTCACTGTCCCTCTCTCACTCTCCCTCTCTCTCTCTCTCTCTCACTGTCCCTCTCACTCTCCCTCCCTATCCCTCACTCTCTCTCTCTCACTGTCCCTCTCCCTCCCTCTCTCTCTCACTGTCCGCTCTCACTCTCCCTCTCTCTCTCTCTCTCTCTCACTGTCCCTCTCACTCTCACTCCCGCTCCCTCCCTCTCTCTCTCTCTCTCTCACTGTCCCTCTCCCTCCCTCTCTCTCTCACTGTCCCTCTCACTCTCCCTCCCACTCCCTCCCTCTCTCTCTCTCTCACTGTCCCTCTCACTCTCCCTCCCTCTCCCTCCCTCTCTCTCTCTCTCTCTATCTCACTGTCCCTCTCCCTCCCTCTCTCTCTCACTGTCCCTCCCTCTCTCTCTCACTGTCCCTCTCTCTGTCTCACTCTCCCCCCTCTCACTCACTCTCTCTCTCCCTCCCTCCCTCCCTCTCACTCTCTCTCTCACGGTCTCTCTCTCTCTGTCTCACTCTCCCTCCCTCTCCCCTCCCTCTCTCTCACTCTCTCTCTCTCCTTTCCTCCCTCCCTCTCACTCTCTCTCTCTCTCAATGTCCCTCTCTCTCTCTCTCTCTCACTCTCTCTCACTCTCCCTCCCTCTCCCTCTCTCTCTCTCTCTCTCTCACTGTCCCTCTCCCTCCATCTCTCTCTCACTGTCCCTCTCTCTCTCTCACTCTCCCTCCCTCTCACGCTCTCTCTCTCTCTCTCTCACTGTCCCTCTCTCTCTCTCTCTCTCACTCTCCCTCCCTCTCACGCTCTCTCTCTCTCTCACTGTCCCTCTCCCTCCATCTCTCTATCACTGTCCCCCTCTCTCTCACTCTCCCTCCCTCTCACGCTCTCTCTCTCTCTCACTGTCCCGCTCCCTCCATCTCTCTCTCACTGTCCCTCCCTCTCTCTCTCACTGTCCCTCTCTCTGTCTCACTCTCCCTCCCTCTCACGCTCTCTCTCTCTCACTGTCCCTCTCTCTCTGTCTCACTCTCCCTCTCTCTCACTCTCCCTCACTCTCCCTCCCTCTCACTCCCTCTCTCTCTCACTCTCTCTCTCTCTCACTGTCCCTCTCTCTGTCTCACTCTCCCTCCCTCTCGCTCTCTCTCTCTCTCACTGTCCCTTTCTCTGTCTCACTCACCCTCCCTCTCACGATCCCTCCCTCTCCCTCTCTCTCTCTCTCTTTCTCAATGTCCCTCCCTCTCTCTCTCACTGTCCCTCTCTCGGTCTCACTCTCCCTCCCTCTCACTCTCCCTCCATCTCCCTCTCTCTCACTCTCTCTCTCTCTCACTGTCCCTCTCTCTCTCTCTCTCTCTCTCTCACTGTCCCTATCCCTCCCTCTCTCTCTCACTGTCCCTCTCTCTCTCTGTCTCACTCTCCCTCCCTCTCACTCTCCCTCCCTCTCCCTCCCTCTCTCTCTCTCTCTCTCTCTCACTGTCCCTCTCTCTCTCTCTCACTGTCCCTCTCTCTGTCTCACTCTCCCTCCCTCTCACTCTTCCTCCATCTCCCTCTCTCTCTCACTCTCTCTCTCTCTCACTGTCCCTCTCTCTCTCTCTCTCTCTCTCTCACTGTCCCTCTCCCTCCCTCTCTCTCTCACTGTCCCTCGCTCTCTCTCTCTCACTCTCCCTCCCTCTCACGCTCTCTCTCTCTCTCACTCTCCCTCCCTCTCGCACTCCCTCTCTCTCTCTCTCACTCTCCCTCCCTCCCTCTCCCTTCCTCTCTCTCTCACTGTCCCTCTCTCACTCTCCCTCTCTCTCTCTCTCTCTCACTGTCCCTCTCACTCTCCCTCCCTATCCCTCCCTCTCTCTCTCTCACTGTCCCTCTCCCTCCCTCTCTCTCTCACTGTCCGCTCTCACTCTCCCTCTCTCTCTCTCTCTCTCTCACTGTCCCTCTCACTCTCACTCCCGCTCCCTCCCTCTCTCTCTCTCTCTCTCACTGTCCCTCTCCCTCTCTCTCTCTCTCACTGTCCCTCTCACTCTCCCTCCCACTCCCTCCCTCTCTCTCTCTCTCACTGTCCCTCTCACTCTCCCTCCCTCTCCCTCCCTCTCTCTCTCTCTCTCTATCTCACTGTCCCTCTCCCTCCCTCTCTCTCTCACTGTCCCTCTCTCTCTCTCTCTCTCACTCTCCCTCCCTCTCTCTCTCTCTCTCTCTCACTGTCCCTCTCCCTCCCTCTCTCTCTCACTGTCCCTCTCTCTCTCTCTCTCACTCTCCCTCCCTCTCACGCTCTCTCTCTCCCTCGCTGTCCCTCTCCCTCCCTCTCTCTCTCACTGTCCCTCTCTCTCTCTGTCTCACTCTCCCTCCCTCTCACGTTCTCTCTCTCTCTCTCTCTCCGTCTCCCTCCCTCTTTCTCTCACTGTCCCTCTCACTCTCCCTCCCTCTCCCTCCCTCTCTCTCTCTCTCTCACTGTCCCTCTCACTCTCCCTCCCTCTCTCTCTCAATCTCCCTCCCTCTCACGCTCTCTCTCTCCCTCGCTGTCCCTCTCCCTCCCTCTCTCTCTCACTGTCCCTCTCCCTCCCTCTCTCTCTCACTGTCCCTCTCTCTCTCTCTCTCACTCTCCCTCCCTCTCACGCTCTCTCTCTCCCTCACTGTCCCTCTCCCTCCCTCTCTCTCTCACTGTCCCTCTCTCTCTCTCTCTCTCACTCTCCCTCCCTCTCTCTCTCTCTCTCTCTCACTGTCCCTCTCCCTCCCTCTCTCTCTCACTGTCCCACTCTCTCTCTCTCTCACTCTCCCTCCCTCTCACGCTCTCTCTCTCTCTCACTGTCCCTCTCCCTCCCTCTCTCTCTCACTGTCCCTCTCCCTCCCTCTCTCTCTCACTGTCCCTCTCTCTCTCTCTCTCTCACTCTCCCTCCCTCACTCTCTCTCTCTCTCTCACTGTCCCTCTCCCTCCCTCTCTCTCTCACTGTCCCACTCTCTCTCTCTCTCACTCTCCCTCCCTCTCACTCTCTCTCTCTCCCTCACTGTCCCTCTCCCTCCCTCTCTCTCTCACTGTCCCTCTCTCTCTCTCTCTCTCACTCTCCCTCCCTCTCTCTCTCTCTCTCTCTCACTGTCCCTCTCCCTCCCTCTCTCTCTCACTGTCCCACTCTCTCTCTCTCTCACTCTCCCTCCCTCTCACTCTCTCTCTCTCTCTCACTGTCCCTCTCCCTCCCTCTCTCTCTCACTGTCCCTCTCTCTCTCTGTGTCACTCTCCCTCCCTCTCACGCTCTCTCTCTGTCTCCCTGTCACAGGTCAGAGCGGCGCGGGCAACAACTGGGCCAAGGGCCACTACACCGAGGGGGCCGAGCTGGTCGACTCGGTGCTGGACGTAGTGCGTAAGGAGGCCGAGAGTTGCGACTGTCTCCAGGGCTTCCAGCTGACCCACTCGCTGGGCGGGGGCACGGGCTCGGGCATGGGCACCCTGCTGATCAGCAAGATCCGCGAGGAGTACCCCGACCGCATCATGAACACCTTCAGCGTGGTGCCCTCGCCCAAGGTCTCCGACACGGTGGTGGAGCCGTACAACGCCACCCTGTCGGTGCACCAGCTGGTGGAGAACACGGACGAGACCTTCTGCATCGACAACGAGGCCCTGTACGACATCTGCTTCCGCACCCTGAAGCTCACCACCCCCACCTACGGCGACCTCAACCACCTGGTGTCGGCCACCATGAGCGGGGTGACCACCTGCCTGCGTTTCCCCGGCCAGCTCAACGCTGATCTGCGCAAGTTGGCCGTCAACATGGTGCCCTTCCCCCGGCTGCACTTCTTCATGCCCGGCTTTGCCCCCCTCACCAGCCGGGGCAGCCAGCAGTACCGCGCCCTCACCGTGCCCGAGCTGACCCAGCAGATGTTCGACGCCAAGAACATGATGGCGGCCTGCGACCCGCGTCACGGGCGCTACCTGACGGTGGCCGCCATCTTCCGCGGCCGCATGTCCATGAAGGAGGTGGATGAGCAGATGCTCAACGTCCAGAACAAGAACAGGTCAGGGCGCGCGACGGGCTCTCGGGGGGTTGGCAGGGGGGGGGGCCCCGGGGGTCAGGGGGTCAGGGGTGGGGGCGAGGTATTAGCTCGCCGGTTATTGAGGGCCAGTCCGTCGTCCAACACAACACACAAAAACCAGCAAGGCGGGTTATTATCTCAACGGCGACAGGTTCGGAAAAGGGGGGCGGGGGGGGGGAAGGTACAATGAGACCCGGGGGTGTCATGGTACGTCGGTCATTGAAGGTTGGCACACAGATAAAACAGGCGGTAATTAAGGCGATTGAATGTTGACACGCAGATACAACAGGCGGTGATTAAGGCGATTGAACGTTGACACGCAGATACAACAGGCGGTGATTAAGGCGATTGAAGGTTGGCACGCAGATACAACAGGCGGTGATTAAGGCGATTGGTGGTTGACACGCAGATACAACAGGCGGTGATTAAGGTGATTGAAGGTTGACACGCAGATACAACAGGCGGTGATTCAGGCGATTGGTGGTTGACACGCAGATACAACAGGCGGTGATTAAGGCGATTGGTGGTTGACACGCAGATACAACAGGCGGTGATTAAGGTGATTGGTGGTTAACACGCAGATACAACAGGCGGTGATTAAGGTGATTGAAGGTTGGCACGCAGATACAACAGGCGGTGATTAAGGCGATTGAAGTTTGGCACGCAGATACAACAGGCGGTGATTAAGGTGATTGAAGGTTGACACGCAGATACAACAGGCGGTGATTAAGGCGATTGAAGGTTGGCACGCAGATACAACAGGCGGTGATTAAGGCGATTGAAGGTTGACACGCAGATACAACAGGCGGTGATTAAGGCGATTGGTGGTTGGCACGCAGATACAACAGGCAGTGATTAAGGCGATTGAAGGTTGACACACAGATACAACAGGCAGTGATTAAGGCGATTGAAGGTTGACACACAGATACAACAGGTGGTCATTAAGGTGATTGAAGGTTGACACGCAGATACAACAGGCGGTGATTAAGGTGATTGAAGGTTGGCATGCAGATACAACAGGCGGTGATTAAGGCGATTGAAGGTTGACACGCAGATACAACAGGCGGTGATTAAGACGATTGGTGGTTGACATGCAGATACAACAGGCGGTGATTAAGGTGATTGCAGGTTGACACGCAGATACAACAGGCGGTGATTAAGGCGATTGAACGTTGACAAGCAGATACAACAGGCGGTGCTTAAGGTGATTGAAGGTTGACACGCAGATACAACAGGCGGTGATTAAGGTGATTGGTGGTTGACACGCAGATACAACAGGCGGTGATTAAGGTGATTGGTGGTTGACACGCAGATACAACAGGCGGTGATTAAGGTGATTGAAGGTTGACACGCAGATACAACAGGCGGTGATTAAGGTGATTGGTGGTTGACACGCAGATACAACAGGTGGTGATTAAGGCGATTGGTGGTTGACACGCAGATTCAACAGGCGGTGATTCAGGCAATTGGTGGTTGGCACGCAGATACAACAGGCGGTGATTAAGGCGATTGAAGGTTGGCACGCAGATACAACAGGCGGTGATTAAGGCGATTGGTGGTTGGCACACAGATACAACAGGCGGTGATTAAGGCGATTGAAGGTTGACATGCAGATACAACAGGCGGTGATTAAGGCGATTGGTGGTTGGCACACAGATACAACAGGCGGTGATTAAGGCGATTGGTGGTTGACACACAGATACAACAGGCGGTGATTAAGGTGACTGAAGGTTGACACACAGATACAACAGGCGGTGATTAAGGCGATTGGTGGTTGTCACGCAGATACAACAGGCGGTGATTAAGGCGATTGGTGGTTGGCATGCAGATACAACAGGCGGTGATTAAGGCGATTGCAGGTTGACACGCAGATACAACAGGCGGTGATTAAGGTGATTGATGGTTGACACGCAGATACAACAGGCGGTGATTAAGGCGATTGGTGGTTGACACGCAGATACAACAGGCGGTGATTAAGGCGATTGGTGGTTGGCATGCAGATACAACAGGCGGTGATTAAGGCGATTGGTGGTTGACACGCAGATACAACAGGCGGTGATTAAGGCGATTGAACTTTGACACGCAGATACAACAGGCGGTGATTAAGGTGATTGAAGGTTGACACGCAGATACAACAGGCGGTGATTAAGACGATTGGTGGTTGACACGCAGATACAACAGGCGGTGATTAAGGCGATTGAACGTTGACACGCAGATACAACAGGCGGTGATTAAGGCGATTGGTGGTTGACACGCAGATACAACAGGCGGTGATTAAGGTGATTGAAGGTTGGCACGCAGATACAACAGGCGGTGATTAAGATGATTGGTGGTTGACACGCAGATACAACAGGCAGTGATTAAGGCGATTGAAGGTTGACACGCAGATACAACAGGCGGTGATGAAGGTGATTGAACGTTGACACGCAGATACAACAGGCGGTGATTAAGGCGATTGAAGGTTGACACGCAGATACAACAGGCGGTGATGAAGGTGATTGAACATTGACACGCAGATACAACAGGCGGTGATTAAGGCGATTGAAGGTTGACACGCAGATACAACAGGCGGTGATTAAGGCGATTGAAGGTTGACACGCAGATACAACAGGCGATGATTAAGGCGATTGGTGGTTGACACGCAGATACAACAGGCGGTGATTAAGGCGATTGAACGTTGACACGCAGATACAACAGGCGGTGATTAAGGCGATTGAAGGTTGACACGCAGATACAACAGGCGGTGATTAAGATGATTAGTGGTTGACACGCAGATACAACAGGCGGTGATGAAGGTGATTGAACGACAACACGCAGATACAACAGGCGGTGATTAAGGCGATTGAAGGTTGGCACGCAGATACAACAGGCGGTGATTAAGGCGATTGAAGGTTGGCACGCAGATACAACAGGCGGTGATTAAGGTGATTGAAGGTTGACACGCAGATACAACAGGCGGTGATTAAAGCGATTGAAGGTTGGCACGCAGATACAACAGGCGGTGATTAAGGCGATTGAAGGTTGACACGCAGATACAACAGGCGGTGATTAAGGCGATTGGTGGTTGGCACGCAGATACAACAGGCGGTGATTAAGGTGATTGAATGTTGACACGCAGATACAACAGGCGGTGATTAAGGCGATTGAAGGTTGACACGCAGATACAACAGGCGGTGATTAAGGCGATTGAAGGTTGACACGCAGATACAACAGGCAGTGATTAAGGCGATTGAAGGTTGACACACAGATACAACAGGCAGTGATTAAGGCGATTGAAGGTTGACAAACAGATACAACAGGCGGTCATTAAGGTGATTGAAGGTTGACACGCAGATACAACAGGCGGTGATTAAGGTGATTGAAGGTTGGCACGCAGATACAACAGGCCGTGATTAAGGCGATTGAAGGTTGACACGCAGATACAACAGGCGGTGATTAAGGCGATTGAAGGTTGGCACGCAGATACAACAGGCGGTGATTAAGGCGATTGAAGGTTGGCACGCAGATACAACAGGCGGTGATGAAGGCGATTGAAGGTTGACACGCAGATACAACAGGCGGTGATTAAGGCGATTGAAGGTTGACACGCAGATACAACAGGCGGTGATTAAGGTGATTGAAGGTTGGCACGCAGATACAACAGGCGGTGATTAAGGTGATTGGTGGTTGACACGCAGATACAACAGGCGGTGATTAAGACGATTGAAGGTTGACATGCAGATACAACAGGCGGTGATTAAGGCGATTGAACGTTGACACGCAGATACAACAGGCGGTGATTAAGGCGATTGAAGGTTGGCACACAGATACAACAGGCGGTGATTAAGGCGATTGAAGGTTGACATGCAGATACAACAGGCGGTGATTAAGGCGATTGAACGTTGACACGCAGATACAACAGGCGGTGATTAAGGTGATTGGTGGTTGACACGCAGATACAACAGGCGGTGATTAAGGTGATTGAAGGTTGACACGCAGATACAACAGGCGGTGATTAAGGCGATTGGTGGGTGACACGCAGATACAACAGGCGGTGATTAAGGTGATTGAAGGTTGACACGCAGATACAACAGGCGGTGATTCAGGCGATTGGTGGTTGACACGCAGATACAACAGGCGGTGATTAAGGCGATTGGTGGTTGACACGCAGATACAACAGGTGGTGATTAAGGTGATTGGTGGTTGACACGCAGATACAACTGGCGGTGATTAAGGTGATTGAAGGTTGACACGCAGATACAACAGGCGGTGATTAAGGCGATTGAAGTTTGGCACGCAGATACAACAGGCGGTGATTAAGGTGATTGAAGGTTGACACGCAGATACAACAGGCGGTGATTAAGGCGATTGAAGGTTGGCACGCATATACAACAGGCGGTGATTAAGGCGATTGAATGTTGACACGCAGATACAACAGGCGGTGATTAAGGCGATTGGTGGTTGGCACGCAGATACAACAGGCGGTGATTAAGGTGATTGAAGGTTGAAACGCAGATACAACAGGCGGTGATTAAGGCGATTGAAGGTTGACACGCAGATACAACAGGCGGTGATTAAGGCGATTGAAGGTTGACACACAGATACAACAGGCAGTGATTAAGGCGATTGAAGGTTGACACACAGATACAACAGGCAGTGATTAAGGCGATTGAAGGTTGACACACAGATACAACAGGCGGTGATTAAGGTGATTGAAGGTTGGCACGCAGATACAACAGGCGGTGATTAAGGCGATTGAAGGTTGACACGCAGATACAACAGGCGGTGATTAAGACGATTGGTGGTTGACATGCAGATACAACAGGCGGTGATTAAGGTGATTGAAGGTTGACACGCAGATACAACAGGCGGTGATTAAGGCGATTGAACGTTGACACGCAGATACAACAGGCGGTGCTTAAGGTGATTGAAGGTTGACACGCAGATACAACAGGCGGTGATTAAGGTGATTGGTGGTTGACACGCAGATACAACAGGCGGTGATTAAGGTGATTGGTGGTTGACACGCAGATACAACAGGCGGTGATTAAGGTGATTGAAGGTTGACACGCAGATACAACAGGCGGTGATTAAGGTGATTGGTGGTTGACACGCAGATACAACAGGTGGTGATTAAGGTGATTGGTGGTTGACACGCAGATACAACAGGCGGTGATTAAGGTGATTGGTGGTTGACACGCAGATACAACAGGCGGTGATTAAGGTGATTGGTGGTTGACACGCAGATACAACAGGCGGTGATTAAGGCGATTGAAGGTTGGCACGCAGATACAACAGGCGGTGATTAAGGCGATTGGTGGTTGGCACACAGATACAACAGGCGGTGATTAAGGCGATTGAAGGTTGACACGCAGATACAACAGGCGGTGATTAAGGCGATTGGTGGTTGGCACACAGATACAACAAGCGGTGATTAAGGCGATTGGTGGTTGGCACGCAGATACAACAGGCAGTGATTAAGGCGATTGAAGGTTGACACACAGATACAACAGGCAGTGATTAAGGCGATTGAAGGTTGACACACAGATACAACAGGCGGTGATTAAGGTGATTGATGGTTGACACACAGATACAACAGGCGGTCATTAAGGTGATTGAAGGTTGACTCGCAGATACAACAGGCGGTGATTAAGGCGATTGAACGTTGACACGCAGATACAACAGGCGGTGATTAAGGCGATTGAAGGTTGACACGCAGATACAACAGGCGGTGATTAAGGTGATTGAAGGTTGGCACGCAGATACAACAGGCGGTGATTAAGATGATTGGTGGTTGACATGCAGATACAACAGGCAGTGATTAAGGCGATTGAAGGTTGACACGCAGATACAACAGGCGGTGATGAAGGTGATTGAACGTTGACACGCAGATACAACAGGCGGTGATTAAGGCGATTGAAGGTTGACACGCAGATACAACAGGCGGTGATGAAGGTGATTGAACATTGACACGCAGATACAACAGGCGGTGATTAAGGCGATTGAAGGTTGACACGCAGATACAACAGGCGGTGATTAAGGCGATTGAAGGTTGACACGCAGATACAACAGGCGGTGATTAAGGCGATTGGTGGTTGACACGCAGATACAACAGGCGGTGATTAAGGCGATTGAACGTTGACACGCAGATACAACAGGCGGTGATTAAGGCGATTGAAGGTTGACACGCAGATACAACAGGCGGTGATTAAGACGATTGGTGGTTGACACGCAGATACAACAGGCGGTGATGAAGGTGATTGAATGACAACACGCAGATACAACAGGCGGTGATTAAGGCGATTGAAGGTTGGCACGCAGATACAACAGGCGGTGATTAAGGCGATTGAAGGTTGGCACGCAGATACAACAGGCGGTGATTAAGGTGATTGAAGGTTGACACGCAGATACAACAGGCGGTGATTAAGGCGATTGAAGGTTGGCACGCAGATACAACAGGCGGTGATTAAGGCGATTGAAGGTTGACACGCAGCTACAACAGGCGGTGAATAAGGCGATTGGTGGTTGGCACGCAGATACAACAGGCGGTGATTAAGGTGATTGAAGGTTGACACGCAGATACAACAGGCGGTGATTAAGGCGATTGAAGGTTGACACGCAGATACAACAGGCAGTGATTAAGGCGATTGAAGGTTGACACACAGATACAACAGGCGGTCATTAAGGTGATTGAAGGTTGACACGCAGATACAACAGGCGGTGATTAAGGTGATTGAAGGTTGGCACGCACATACAACAGGCCGTGATTAAGGCGATTGAAGGTTGACACGCAGATACAACAGGCGGTGATTAAGGCGATTGAAGGTTGGCACGCAGATACAACAGGCGGTGATTAAGGCGATTGAAGGTTGGCAGGCAGATACAACAGGCGGTGATGAAGGCGATTGAAGGTTGACACGCAGATACAACAGGCGGTGATTAAGGCGATTGAAGGTTGACACGCAGATACAACAGGCGGTGATTAAGGTGATTGAAGGTTGGCACGCAGATACAACAGGCGGTGATTAAGGTGATTGGTGGTTGACACGCAGATACAACAGGCGGTGATTAAGACGATTGAAGGTTGACACGCAGATACAACAGGCGGTGATTAAGGCGATTGAACGTTGACACGCAGATACAACAGGCGGTGATTAAGGCGATTGAAGGTTGGCACACAGATACAACAGGCGGTGATTAAGGCGATTGAAGGTTGACACGCAGATACAACAGGCGGTGATTAACGCGATTGAACGTTGACACGCAGATACAACAGGCGGTGATTAAGGCGATTGAAGTTTGGCACGCAGATACAACAGGCGGTGATTAAGGCGATTGGTGGTTGACACGCAGATACAACAGGCGGTGATTAAGGTGATTGAAGGTTGACACGCATATACAACAGGCGGTGATTCAGGCGATTGGTGGTTGACACGCAGATACAACAGGCGGTGATTAAGGCGATTGGTGGTTGACACGCAGATACAACAGGCGGTGATTAAGGTGATTGGTGGTTGACACGCAGATACAACAGGCGGTGATTAAGGTGATTGGAGGTTGGCACGCAGATACAACAGGCGGTGATTAAGGCGATTGAAGTTTGGCACGCAGATACAACAGGCGGTGATTAAGGTGATTGAAGGTTGACACACAGATACAACAGGCAGTGATTAAGGCGATTGAAGGTTGGCACGCAGATACAACAGGCGGTGATTAAGGCGATTGAATGTTGACACGCAGATACAACAGGCAGTGATTAAGGCGATTGGTGGTTGGCACGCAGATACAACAGGCGGTGATTAAGGTGATTGAAGGTTGACACGCAGATACAACAGGCGGTGATTAAGGCGATTGAAGGTTGACACGCAGATACAACAGGCGGTGATTAAGGCGATTGAATGTTGACACGCAGATACAACAGGCAGTGATTGAGGCGATTGAAGGTTGACACACAGATACAACAGGCAGTGATTAAGGCGATTGAAGGTTGACACACAGATACAACAGGCGGTCATTAAGGTGATTGAAGGTTGACACGCAGATACAACAGGCGGTGATTAAGGTGATTGAAGGTTGGCACGCAGATACAACAGGCGGTGATTAAGGCGATTGAAGGTTGACACGCAGATACAACAGGCGGTGATTAAGACGATTGGTGGTTGACATGCAGATACAACAGGCGGTGATTAAGGTGATTGAAGGTTGACACGCAGATACAACAGGCGGTGATTAAGTCGATTGAACGTTGACACGCAGATACAACAGGCGGTGCTTAAGGTGATTGAAGGTTGACACGCAGATACAACAGGCGGTGATTAAGGTGATTGGTGGTTGACACGCAGATACAACAGGCGGTGATTAAGGTGATTGGTGGTTGACACGCAGATACAACAGGCGGTGATTAAGGTGATTGAAGGTTGACACGCAGATACAACAGGCGGTGATTAAGGTGATTGGTGGTTGACACGCAGATACAACAGGTGGTGATTAAGGTGATTGGTGGTTGACACGCAGATACAACAGGCGGTGATTAAGGTGATTGGTGGTTGACACGCAGATACAACAGGCGGTGATTAAGGTGATTGGTGGTTGACACGCAGATACAACAGGCGGTGATTAAGGCGATTGAAGGTTGACACGCAGATACAACAGGCGGTGATTAAGGCGATTGAAGGTTGGCACGCAGATACAACAGGCGGTGATTAAGGCGATTGAAGGTTGGCACGCAGATACAACAGGCGGTGATGAAGGCGATTGAAGGTTGACACGCAGATACAACAGGCGGTGATTAAGGCGATTGAAGGTTGACACGCAGATACAACAGGCGGTGATTAAGGTGATTGAAGGTTGGCACGCAGATACAACAGGCGGTGATTAAGGTGATTGGTGGTTGACACGCAGATACAACAGGCGGTGATTAAGACGATTGAAGGTTGACACGCAGATACAACAGGCGGTGATTAAGGCGATTGAACGTTGACACGCAGATACAACAGGCGGTGATTAAGGCGATTGAAGGTTGGCACACAGATACAACAGGCGGTGATTAAGGCGATTGAAGGTTGACACGCAGATACAACAGGCGGTGATTAACGCGATTGAACGTTGACACGCAGATACAACAGGCGGTGATTAAGGCGATTGAAGTTTGGCACGCAGATACAACAGGCGGTGATTAAGGCGATTGGTGGTTGACACGCAGATACAACAGGCGGTGATTAAGGTGATTGAAGGTTGACACGCATATACAACAGGCGGTGATTCAGGCGATTGGTGGTTGACACGCAGATACAACAGGCGGTGATTAAGGCGATTGGTGGTTGACACGCAGATACAACAGGCGGTGATTAAGGTGATTGGTGGTTGACACGCAGATACAACAGGCGGTGATTAAGGTGATTGAAGGTTGGCATGCAGATACAACAGGCGATGATTAAGGCGATTGAAGTTTGGCACGCAGATACAACAGGCGGTGATTAAGGTGATTGAAGGTTGACACACAGATACAACAGGCAGTGATTAAGGCGATTGAAGGTTGGCACGCAGATACAACAGGCGGTGATTAAGGCGATTGAATGTTGACACGCAGATACAACAGGCAGTGATTAAGGCGATTGGTGGTTGGCACGCAGATACAACAGGCGGTGATTAAGGTGATTGAAGGTTGACACGCAGATACAACAGGCGGTGATTAAGGCGATTGAAGGTTGACACGCAGATACAACAGGCGGTGATTAAGGCGATTGAATGTTGACACGCAGATACAACAGGCAGTGATTGAGGCGATTGAAGGTTGACACACAGATACAACAGGCAGTGATTAAGGCGATTGAAGGTTGACACACAGATACAACAGGCGGTCATTAAGGTGATTGAAGGTTGACACGCAGATACAACAGGCGGTGATTAAGGTGATTGAAGGTTGGCACGCAGATACAACAGGCGGTGATTAAGGCGATTGAAGGTTGACAAGCAGATACAACAGGCGGTGATTAAGACGATTGGTGGTTGACATGCAGATACAACAGGCGGTGATTAAGGTGATTGAAGGTTGACACGCAGATACAACAGGCGGTGATTAAGTCGATTGAACGTTGACACGCAGATACAACAGGCGGTGCTTAAGGTGATTGAAGGTTGACACGCAGATACAACAGGCGGTGATTAAGGTGATTGGTGGTTGACACGCAGATACAACAGGCGGTGATTAAGGTGATTGGTGCTTGACACGCAGATACAACAGGCGGTGATTAAGGTGATTGAAGGTTGACACGCAGATACAACAGGCGGTGATTAAGGTGATTGGTGGTTGACACGCAGATACAACAGGTGGTGATTAAGGTGATTGGTGGTTGACACGCAGATACAACAGGCGGTGATTAAGGTGATTGGTGGTTGACACGCAGATACAACAGGCGGTGATTAAGGTGATTGGTGGTTGACACGCAGATACAACAGGCGGTGATTAAGGCGATTGAAGGTTGGCACGCAGATACAACAGGCGGTGATTAAGGCGATTGGTGGTTGGCACACAGATACAACAGGCGGTGATTAAGGCGATTGAAGGTTGACACGCAGATACAACAGGCGGTGATTAAGGCGATTGGTGGTTGGCACACAGATACAACAGGCGGTGATTAAGGCGATTGGTGGTTGTCACGCAGATACAACAGGCGGTGATTAAGGCGATTGGTGGTTGGCATGCAGATACAACAGGCGGTGATTAAGGCGATTGCAGGTTGACACGCAGATACAACAGGCGGTGATTAAGGTGATTGATGGTTGACACGCAGATACAACAGGCGGTGATGAAGGCGATTGGTGGTTGACACGCAGATACAACAGGCGGTGATTAAGGCGATTGGTGGTTGACACGCAGATACAACAGGCGGTGATTAAGGCGATTGAACGTTGACACGCAGATACAACAGGCGGTGATTAAGGCGATTGAAGGTTGACACGCAGATACAACAGGCGGTGATTAAGACGATTGGTGGTTGACACGCAGATACAACAGGCGGTGATGAAGGTGATTAAACGACAACACGCAGATACAACAGGCGGTGATTAAGGCGATTGAAGGTTGGCACGCAGATACAACAGGCGGTGATTAAGGCGATTGAAGGTTGGCACGCAGATACAACAGGCGGTGATTAAGGTGATTGAAGGTTGACACGCAGATACAACAGGCGGTGATTAAGGCGATTGAAGATTGGCACGCAGATACAACAGGCGGTGATTAAGGCGATTGAAGGTTGACACGCAGATACAACAGGCGGTGATTAAGGCGATTGGTGGTTGGCACGCAGATACAACAGGCGGTGATTAAGGTGATTGAAGGTTGACACGAAGATACAACAGGCGGTGATTAAGGCGATTGAAGGTTGACACGCAGATACAACAGGCGGTGATTAAGGCGATTGAAGGTTGACACGCAGATACAACAGGCAGTGATTAAGGCGATTGAAGGTTGACACACAGATACAACAGGCAGTGATTAAGGCGATTGAAGGTTGACACACAGATACAACAGGCGGTCATTAAGGTGATTGAAGGTTGACACGCAGATACAACAGGCGGTGATTAAGGTGATTGAAGGTTGGCACGCAGATACAACAGGCGGTGATTAAGGCGATTGAAGGTTGACACGCAGATACAACAGGCGGTGATTAAGGCGATTGAAGGTTGACACGCAGATACAACAGGCGGTGATTAAGGCGATTGGTGGTTGACACGCAGATACAACAGGCGGTGATTAAGGTGATTGAAGGTTGACACGCAGATACAACAGGCGGTGATTAAGGCGATTGAACGTTGACACGCAGATACAACAGGCGGTGATTAAGGTGATTGAAGGTTGACACGCAGATACAACAGGCGGTGAATAAGGTGATTGGTGGTTGACACGCAGATACAACAGGCGGTGATTAAGGTGATTGGTGGTTGACATGCAGATACAACAGGCGGTGATTAAGGTGATTGAAGGTTGACACGCAGATACAACAGGCGGTGATTCAGGCGATTGGTGGTTGACACGCAGATACAACAGGCGGTGATTAAGGTGATTGAAGGTTGACACGCAGATACAACAGGCGGTGATTAAGGTGATTGAAGGTTGGCACGCAGATACAACAGGCGGTGATTAAGGCGATTGAAGGTTGGCACGCAGATACAACAGGCGGTGATTAAGGCGATTGGTGGTTGGCACACAGATACAACAGGCGGTGATTAAGGCGATTGAAGGTTGACACGCAGATACAACAGGCGGTGATTAAGGCGATTGAATGTTGACACGCAGATACAACAGGCGGTGATTAAGGCGATTGAACGTTGACACGCAGATACAACAGGCGGTGATTAAGGCGATTGAAGGTTGACACGCAGATACAACAGGCGGTGATTAAGGCGATTGGTGGTTGACACGCAGATAAAACAGGCGGTGATTAAGGTGATTGAAGGTTGACACGCAGATACAACAGGCGGTGATTAAGGCGATTGGTGGTTGACACGCAGATACAACAGGCGGTGATTAAGGCGATTGGTGGTTGACAAGCAGATACAACAGGCGGTGATTAAGGTGATTGAAGGTTGACACGCAGATACAACAGGCGGTGATTAAGGTGATTGCAGGTTGACACGCAGATACAACAGGCGGTGATTAAGGTGATTGAAGGTTGACACGCAGATACAACAGGCGGTGATTAAGGCGATTGGTGGTTGACACGCAGATACAACAGGCGGTGATTAATGCGATTGGTGGTTGACACGCAGATACAACAGGCGGTGATTAAGGCGATTGGTGGTTGACACGCAGATACAACAGGCGGTGATTAAGGCGATTGAAGGTTGGCACGCAGATACAACAGGCGGTGATTAAGGTGATTGAAGGTTGGCACGCAGATACAACAGGCGGTGATTAAGGTGATTGAAGGTTGACACGCAGATACAACAGGCGGTGATTAAGGCGATTGAAGGTTGACACGCAGATACAACAGGCGGTGATTAAGGCGATTGAAGGTTGACACGCAGATACAACAGGCGGTGATTAAGGCGATTGGTGGTTGACACGCAGATACAACAGGCAGTGATTAAGGCGATTGAAGGTTGACACGCAGATACAACAGGCGGTGATTAAGGCGATTGGTGGTTGACACGCAGATACAACAGGCGGTGATTAAGGCGATTGGCGGTTGACACGCAGATACAACAGGCGGTGATGAAGGCAATTGAAGGTTGGCACGCAGATACAACAGGCGGTGATTAAGGCAATTGAAGGTTGGCACACAGATACAACAGGCGGTGATGAAGGTGATTGAAGGTTGGCACGCAGATACAACAGGCGGTGATGAAGGTGATTGAAGGTTGACATGCAGATACAACAGGCGGTGATTAAGGCGATTGAAGGTTGGCACGCAGATACAACAGGCGGTGATTAAGGCGATTGAAGGTTGGCACGCAGATACAACAGGCGGTGATTAAGGCGATTGAAGGTTGGCACGCAGGTCTGTTTACACTGTACATTAATGATTTAGACGAGGGGATTAAATGTAGTATCTCCAAATTTGCGGATGACACGAAGTTGGGTGGCAGTGTGAGCTGCGAGGAGGATGCTATGAGGCTGCAGAGTGACTTGGATAGGTTCGGTGAGTGGGCAAATGCATGGCAGATGAAGTATAATGTGGATAAATGTGAGGTTATCCACTTTGGGGGTAAAAACAGAGAGACAGAATATTATCTGAATGGTGACAGATTAGGAAAAGGGGAGGTGCAACGAGACCTGGGGGTCATGGTACATCAGTCATTGAAAGTTGACATGCAGATACAGCAGGCGGTGAAGGCAAATGGCATATTAGCCTTCATAGCGAGGGGATTTGAGTATAGGAGCAGGGAGGTCTTACTGCAGTTGTACAGGGTCTTGGTGAGGCCTCACCTGGAGTATTGTGTTCAGTTCTGGTCTCCTAATCTGAGGAAGGACATTCTTGCTATTGAGGGAGTGCAGCGAAGGTTCATCAGACTGATTCCCGGGATGGTGGGACTGACCTATCAAGAAAGACTGGATCAACTGGGCTTGTATTCACTGGAGTTCAGAAGAATGAGAGGGGACCTCATAGAAACGTTTAAAATTCTGACGGGACTGGACAGGTTAGATGCAGGAAGAATGTTCCCGATGTTGGGGAAGTCCAGAACCAGGGACACAGTCTAAGGATAAGGGGTAAACCATTTAGGACCGAGATGAGGAGAAACGTCTTCACCCAGAGAGTGGTGAACCTGTGGAATTCTCTACCACAGGAAGTTGTTGAGGCCAATTCACTAAATATATTCAAAAGGGAGTGAGATGAAGTCCTTCCTACTCAGGGGATCAAGTGGTATGGCGAGAAAGCAGGAAGGGGGTACTGAAGTTTCATGTTCAGCCGTGAACTTATTGAATAGTGATGCAGGCTAGAAGGGCCAAATGGCCTGCTCCTGCACCTATTTTCTATGTTTCTAGGTAGAGCAGGCGGTGAAGGCAAATGGCATGTTGGCCTTCATAGCGAGGGGATTTGAGTATAGGAGCAGGGAGGTGTTGCTACAGTTGTACAGGGCCTTGGTGGGCCACACCTGGAATATTGTGTTAAGTTTTGGTCTCCTAATCTGAGGAAGGACATTCTTGCTATTGAGGGAGTGCAGCGAAGGTTCACCAGACTGATTCCCGGGATGGCGGGATTGACATATGAGGAGAGACTGGATCGACTGGGCCTGTATTCACTGGAGTTTAGAAGGATGAGAGGGGATCTGATCGGAACATGTAAAATTCTGACGGGACTGGACAGGTTAGATGCAGGAAGAATGTTCCGGATGTTGGGGAAGTCCAGAACCAGGGATAAAGGTTCCTGGGTTTGGCGGTAATATATTAGCGTGAATAGAGGATTGGTAACGAACAGAGAGTCGGGATAAATGGTTCATTCTCGGGTTGCAACCAGTAACTAGTGGGGTGCGGCAGGGATCAGTGCTGGGACCCCAGCTATTTACAATCTATAGTAACGTCTTGGATGAAGGGACTGAGTGTAACGTAGCCAAGTTTTCTGACGATAAAAAGATGGGAGGAAAAGCAATGTGTGAGGAGGTCACAGAAATCCTGCAGAAGGACAGAGACAGGCTCAGTGAGTGGGCAAATGTTTGTCAGATGGAGTAAAATGTGGGAAATTATGAGGTCATGCACTTTGGCACAAAAAATTCAAAGAGCAAGTTATTATTTAAACGGAGAAAGATTGCAAAGTGCTGCAGTACAGCGGGACCTGGGGGAACTTGTACATGAAACACAAAAGGTTAGTCTGCAGGTACAGCAAGTGATCAGGAAGGCCAATGGTATCTTGGCCTTTATTGCAAAGGGGATGGAGTATAAAAGCAGGGAAGTCTTGCTCCAGTTATACAGGTTATTGGTGAGGCCACACCTGGAGTACTGCGTGCAGTTTTGGTTTCCGTATTTACGAAATGACGTACTTTGCTTTGCAGGCAGTTCAGAGAAGGTTCACTCGGTTGATTCCGGAGATGAGGGGGTTGACTTATGAGGAAAGGTTGAGGAGGTTGGGCCTCTACTCATTGGAATTCAGAAGAATGAGAGGTGATCTTATGTAAACGTATCAGATTATGAGGGGGGCTCGACAAGGTGGATGCAGAGAGGATGTTCCCACTGATGGGGGAGACTAGAACTAGGGGGCATGGTCTTAGAATAAGGGGCCGCTCATTTAAAACTGAGATGAGGAGGAATTTCTTCTCTCAGAGGGTTGTAAATCTGTGGAACTCGCTGCCTCAGAGAGCTGTGGAAGCCGGGACATTGAATAAATTTAAGGCAGATATAGACAGTTTCTTAACCGATAAGGGGATGAGGGGGCGGGCAGGGAAGTGGAGCTGTGTCCATGATCGGATCAGCCATGGTCGTATTAAATGGCGGAGCAGGCTCGAGGGGCCGAACGGCCCACTCCTGCTCCTGTTTCTGATGTGCTTGTGCTCTTGCGATTTCAGCAGCTACTTCGTCGAGTGGATTCCCAACAACGTCAAGACGGCCGTCTGCGATATTCCGCCCCGCGGGCTGAAGATGTCCGCCACTTTCATCGGCAACAGCACGGCCATCCAGGAGCTGTTCCGCCGCATCTCGGAGCAGTTCACCGCCATGTTCCGACGCAAGGCCTTCCTGCACTGGTACACGGGCGAGGGGATGGACGAGATGGAGTTCACCGAGGCCGAGAGCAACATGAACGACCTGGTGTCCGAGTACCAGCAGTACCAGGACGCCACGGCCGAGGAGGAGGGCGAGTTCGAGGAGGAGGAGGGCGATGAGGCCGCCTGAACCCTCCCTCCGGGGGGGGGGCGGGGGAGGTGTGGGGTGGGTGCGGGGGAACAACCTTCGCCAAAATGTGTCTTTTTCTCTCGTAATTTTTTTTTTCTCTCCCTCACAAAATTGGTGCCCCACCCAAGGGGCTGACTCAATCAAAAATGGCCGCTCCCCCGTGTGGCAGCGGGGGGGGGGGGGAGGGGGATGGTGGGGCGGGCTTTGGTGGGGATCATACTCTAGCAAACATCAACACAACATGTTCGTCTCTCGCTGTTTCAGTTCTTTCTTTTTTTTTATCTCTCCCTCACAAAATTGGTGCCCCACCCAAGGGGCTTGCTCGATCCAAAATGGATGCTCCCCAGAGGAGCAGGGGATGGGGCGGGGGGGGGGGGGCTGTGAGCAATCATCCTGAGACAACCTTCAACACAATGAGTCTGTCTCTCGCTGTTTCATTTCTTTTCTTTTTTTCTCTCTCCCTCACAAATTTGGTGCCCCATTTAAGGGACTGGTTCAATCCAAAATGGCCGCTCCACAGAATGCGGGCGGTGGGGGTGGGGGGAGCATAGCGCACGGGGGGGGGAGGGGGGGTGAACATCCTGAGGCAAACTTCAACACGATGTGTCCAGTTCTCGCTATTTTTTTTCTTTTTTTTTTTATGTCTCCCTCACAAAATTGGTGCCCCACCCAAGGGGCTGGCTCGATCCAAAATGGCTGCTCCTCAGAGGGTGGGGTGGGGGATTGGTGAGCGGGGAGGCGGCGGGGGGTGAGGGAGGGATCATCCTGAGGCAAACTTCAACACGACGTGTCGGTCCGCCGCCGTTTCTGTTCTTATTTCTTTTCCCATCCTCACAAAATTGGTGCCCCACCCAAGGGGCTGTGCCCTCATCAAGGAGCCCAGGAACCTCGGTCTTGAATATACTCAAAGACTGAGCCTCCACGGGCCTCTGAGGCAGAGAATTCCAAAGAGGCACCACCCTCCGAGTGAAGAAATACCTCCTCATCCCCGTCCTAAATTATCCTGAGACCATGTGACCCCCCCCCCCCTGGTTCTAGACTCCCCCAGGGAAACACCCTCCCGGCATTTACCCTGTCAAGCCCCCTCAGAATTGTGTGTGTTTCAATGAGATCCCCTCTCATTCTTCTAAACTCCAGAGAATATATTCCTAGCCTGTTCCTCGTGGGACAAAACCCCCACCCCCTCCATCCCGGCCGTGCGATCGCAGAGCTGTTGCGTGGTGAGTGGCTCGGCCAGTCACGTGATGTTCGCAGGGCTCCATAAAACCCCAGCCAGTTGGTGCGAGGTCATGCACGATGAGTCACGCCGTTGTGAGCCGAGTACGGGGCGGGGGGGTGAACTGCTTGCGTTTGGTGTCACTGTTAAACCTTTGTCAATAAACAAACTGGTTCTGAAGAGCGACGTGTCTCTGTGAATTCTTCAGCACGACCAACAAAATGGAGCGTCGCCATCGTCGTACAGTCCCTCGCAATCGAGGAAGACTTGCTTCCCCTCTTAAAATGAGTCCTGAGGTGGCTGGGCGGTCCAGTACGAGAGACACGGCCCCTCTCACAGGCGGGACCAGAGAGTCGTCGAGGGAAAGGGAAGGGTGGGACTGCTTTTACCGCACGCTCCTTCCGCAATTGGCGACAAGAGTCGAGGGCTCAGCCACGCCCCCTCCCGGATGCACTTCCTCCACTAGAGGGCAGACTGGTCTTTGGGCCAGGGACTCCCAGGTGTGGGTGGGGGATGTTGCACTGTATCAGGGAGGAGTGTGTCCCTGTTAACGTTCCCTCTGCCCCGCCTTTTGGCTCGTTTTGCCCGTGAAGGAGTTCCGAGTAGAGCGCTCGCTTTGGGTAGTCTCGTGTCTCGGGGCGGGGGGGGGGACGTGCGGACAATGTGGCCCTGCCCAGCGGAGCTGGTCGAGTGTGGGTCAGTGCTTCGATGCTGGGGATGTTGGGCCTGGTCGAGGACGCTAACGTTGGTGCGTCTGTCCTCCCGGGGGATTTGCAGGATCTTGCGGAGACATCGTTGGTAATATTTCTCCAGCGACTCGATGTGTCTACTGTACATGGTCCATGTCTCTGGGCCATACAGGAGGGTGGGTATGACAACAGTCCTGTAGACCATGAGCTGGGGGTGAGGTACCTACAGTACACGGTCCGTGTCTCTGGGCCATACAGGAGGGCGGGTATTACTACAGTCCTGCAGACCATGAGCTGGGGGTGAGATACCTACTGTACATGGTCCATGTCTCTGGGCCACACAGGACGGTGGGTATTACTACAGTCCTGTAGACCATGAGCTGGGGGTGAGGTACCTACTCTACATGGTCCATGTCTCTGGGCCATACAGGAGGGTGGGTATCACTACAGTCCTGTAGACCATGAGCTGGGGGTGAGGTACCTACTGTACATGGTCCATGTCTCTGGGCCACACAGGAGGGTGGGTATCACTACAGTCCTGTAGACCATGAGCTGGGGGTGAGGTACCTACTGTACACGGTCCGTGTCTCTGGGCCATACAGGAGGGTGGGTATTACTACAGTCCTGCAGACCATGAGCTGGGGGTGAGATACCTACTGTACACGGTCCATGTCTCTGGGCCATACAGGAGGGTGGGTATCACCACAGCCCTGTAGACCATGAGCTGGGGGTGAGGTACCTACTGTACTTGGTCCGTGTCTCTGGGCAATACAGGAGGGCGGGTATCACTTCAGCCCTGTAGACCATGAGCTGGGGGTGAGGTACCTACTGTACATGGTCCGTGCCTCTGGGCCATACAGGAGGGCGGGTATCACTACAGCCCTGTAGACCATGAGCTGGGGGTGAGATACCTACTGTACATGTTCCATATATCTGAGCTGTACAGGAGGGCGGGTATTACTACAGCCCTGTAGACCATGAGCTGGGGGTGAGATACCTACTGTACATGTTCCATGTATCTGAGCTATACAGGAGGGCAGGTATTACTACAGCCCTGTAGACCATGAACTGGGGGCGAGATACCTATTGTACATGGTCCGTGTCTCTGGGCCATACTGGAGGGCGGGTATCACTACAGCCCTGTCGACCATGAGCTGGGGGTGAGGTATCTACTGTACTTGGTCCATGTCTCTGGGCCATACAGGAGGGCGGGTATCACTACAGCCCTGTAGACCATGAGCTGGGGGTGAGATACCTACTGTACATGGTCCGTGTCTCTGGGCCATACAGGAGGGTGGGTATCACTACAGCCCTGTAGACCATGAGCTGGGGGTGAGGTACCGACTGTACATGGTCCGTGTCTCTGGGCCATACAGGAGGGCGGGTATCACTGCAGTCCTGTAGATCATGAGCTGGGGGTGCGATACCTACTCTACATGGTCCATGTCTCTGGGCCATACAGGAGGGCGGGTATCACTACAGTCCTGTATACCATGAGATGGGGGTGAGGTACCTACTGTACATTGTCCATGTCTCTGGGCCATACAGGAGGGTGGGTATTACTACAGGCCTGTAAACCATGAGCTGGGGGTGAGATACCTACTGTACACGGTCCATGTCTCTGGGCCATACAGGAGGGTGGGTATCACTCCAGCCCTGCAGACCATGAGCTCGGTGGTGGGTTTGAGGTGCCTGGTCTTCGAACACTCTGTTCCTCAGGCGCCCGAAGGCTGCACTTTCGCACTGGAGGCGGTGTTGGTCCTCGTCGCCAATGTCTGCTCCTTGTTGATAAGAGGCTCCCGAGGTGTGGGAAATGGCCCGCGTTATCCCGAGACCTCCACCGCCTGGAAGGACAAGGTCAGAAGGCGCACGGGACACCACCATCTCGAGGATCCCCTCCCAGACACACACCATCCCAGCCTGGAAAATATACCGGCCGTTCCTTCAACGTCGCTGGGTCACAAACCGCCCGATCAACTCCGGTATTGGAGTCCCGACCAGATACCTGCGGCATCATTAAGACCCGACTATTTGCCACCCTCCGTGACATCGGCCGTCTCCCAGCACCACCCCCACCTCAGCTCCTCGGCTGCTGAAGCCTTCATCCGTGACCCCCGTTACCTCCAGACTCTACTGTTCCAACGCGCTGCTCTCCTGGCCGGCCTCCCACGTTCTACCCGACGTAAACCCGAGGTGATCCAAATCTCGGCTGTCCCCGTGTCCTAACTCACACCCAGTCCCACTCACCCATCACCCCCTGTGTCCCGTGTCCTAACTCTCACCCAGTCCCACTCACCCATCACACCCTGTGCTCACTGACCCCGTGTCCTAACTCAAACCCAGGCCCACTCACCCATCACCCCCTGTGCTCACTGACCCCGTGTCCTAACTCACAACCAGTCCCACTCACCCATCACACCCTATGCTCACTGTCCCGTGTCCTAACTCACACCCAGTCCCACTCACCCATCACCCCCTGTGCTCACTGACCCCGTGTCCTAACTCACACCCAGTCCCACTCACCCATCACCCCCTGTGTCCCGTGTCCTAACTCACACCCAGTCCCACTCACCCATCACTCCCTGTGCTCACTGACCCCGTGTCCTAACTCACACCCAGTCCCACTCACCCATCACCCCCTGTGTCCCGTGTCCTAACTCACACCCAGGCCCACTAACCCATCACCCCCTGTGCTCACTGACCCCGTGTCCTAACTCACACCCAGTCCCACTCACCCATCACCCCCTGTGTCCCGTGTCCTAACTCACACCCAGTCCCACTCACCCATCACCCGCTGTGTCCCGTGTCCTAACTCACACCCAGGCCACTAACGCATCACCCCCTGTGCTCACTGACCCCGTGTCCTAACTCACACCCAGTCCCACTCACCCATCACCCCCTGTGTCCCGTGTCCTAACTCACACCCAGTCCCACTCACCCATCACTCCCTGTGCTCACTGACCCCGTGTCCTAACTCACACCCAGTCCCACTCACCCATCACCCCCTGTGTCCCGTGTCCTAACTCACACCCAGTCCCACTCACCCATCACCCCCTGTGTCCCGTGTCCTAACTCACACCCAGTCATACTCACCCATCACCCCCTGTGTCCCGTGTCCTAACTCACACCCAGTCCCACTCACCCATCACCCCCTGTGTCCCGTGTCCTAACTCACACCCAGTCCCAATCACCCATCACCCCCTGTGCCCCGTGTCCTAACTCACACCGAGTCCCACTCACCCATCACCCCCTGTGCCCCGTGTCCTAACTCACACCGAGTCCCACTCACCCATCACCCCCTGTGCCCCGTGTCCTAACTCACACCCAGTCCCACTGACCCATCTCCCCCTGTGTTCACTGCCCCGTGTCCTAACTCACACCCAGTCCCACTCACCCATCACCCGCTGTGCTCACTGACCCCGTGTCCTAACTCACACCCAGTCCCACTCACCCATCACCCGCTGTGCTCACTGACCCCGTGTCCTAACTCACACCCAGTCCCACTCACCCATCACCCGCTGTGCTCACTGACCCCGTGTCCTAACTCACACCCAGTCCCACTCACCCATCACCCGCTGTGCTCACTGTCCCCGTGTCCTAACTCACACCCAGTCCCACTCACCCATCTCCCCCTGTGCCCCGTATCCTAATTCACACCCAGTCCCACTCACCCATCACCCGCTGTGTTCACTGCCCCGTGTCCTAACTCACACCCAGTCCCACTCACCCATCACCCCCTGTGCCCCGTGTCCTAACTCACACCCAGTCCCACTCACCCATCACCCCCTGTGCCCCGTGTCCTAACTCACACCCAGTCCCACTCACCCATCACCCCCTGTGTCCCGTGTCCTAACTCACACCCAGTCCCACTCACCCATAACCCCCTGTGTCCCGTGTCCTAACTCACACCCAGTCGCACTCACCCATCACCCGCTGTGCTCACTGACCCCGTGTCCTAACTCACACCCAGTCCCACTCACCCATCACCCGCTGTGCTCACTGTCCTCGTGTCCTAACTCACACCCAGTCCCACTCACCCATCACCCGCTGTGCCCCGTGTCCAAACTCACACCCAGTCCCACTCACCCATCACCCCCTGTGCTCACTTTCCCCGTGTCCTAACTCACACCCAGTCCCACTCACCCATCACCCGCTGTGCTCACTGTCCCCGTGTCCGAACTCACACCCAGTCCCACTCACCCATCACCCCCTGTGCTCACTTTCCGCGTGTCCTAACTCACACCCAGTCCCACTCACCCATCACCCCCTGTGCTCACTGACCACGTGTCCTAACTCACACCCAGTCCCACTCACCCATCACCCCCTGTGCCCCGTGTCCTAACTCACACCCAGTCCCACTCACCCATTACCCCGTGTGCTCACTGACCCCGTGTCGTAACTCACACCCAGTGCCACTCACCCATCACCCGCTGTGCTCACTGCCCCCGTGTCCTAACTCACACCCAGTCCCACTCACCCATCACCCCCTGTGCTCACTCACCACGTGTCCTAACTCACACCCAGTCCCACTCACCCATCACCCCCTGTGCCCCGTGTCCTAACTCACACCCAGTCCCACTCACCCATCACCGCCTGTGCCCCGTATCCTAACTCACACCCAGTCCCACTCACCCATCACCCACTGTGTCCCGTGTCCTAACTCACACCCAGTCCCACTCACCCATCACCCCCTGTGTCCCGTATCCTAACTCACACCCAGTCCCACTCACCCATCACCCCCTGTGCCCCGTGTCCTAACTCACACCCAGTCCCACTCACCCATCACCAGCTGTGCTCACTGACCCCCTGTCCTAACTCACACCCAGTCCCACTCACCCATCACCCGCTGTGCTCACTGTCCCCGTGTCCTAACTCACACCCAGTCCCACTCACCCATCACCCGCTGTGCCCCGTGTCCAAACTCACACCCAGTCCCACTCACCCATCACCCCCTGTGCTCACTTTCCCCGTGTCCTAAATCACACCCAGTCCCAGTCACCCATCACCCGCTGTGCTCACTGTCCCCGTGTCCTAACTCACACCCAGGCCCACTCACCCATCACCCTCTGTGCTCACTTCCCCCGTGTCCTAACTCACACCCAGTCCCACTCACCCATCACGCCCTGTGCTCACTGCCCCGTGTCCTAACTCACACCCAGTCCCACTCAGCCGTCACCCCCTGTGCTCACTGACCCCGTGTCCTAACACGCACCCAGTCCCACTCACCCATCACCCCCTGTGCTCACTGCCCCGTGTCCTAACTCACACCCAGTCCCACTCACCCATCACCCCCTGTGCTCCGTGTCCTAACTCACACCCAGTCCCACTCACCCATCACCCCCTGTGCCCCGTGTCCTAACTCACACCCAGTCCCACTCCCCAATCACCCCCTGTGCCACGTGTCCTAACTCACACCCAGTCCCACTCACCCATCACCCCCTGTGCCCCGTGTCCTAACTCACACCCAGTCCCACTCACCCATCACCCGCTGTGCTCACTGACCCCGTGTCCAAACTCACACCCAGTCCCACTCACCCATCATCCCCTGTGTCCAGTGTCCTAACTCACACCCAGTCCCACTCACCCATCACCCCCTGTGTCCCGTGTCCTAACTCACACCCAGTCACACTCACCCATCACACCCTGTGCCCCGTGTCCTAACTCACACCCAGTCCCACTCACCCATCACCCCCTGTGCTCACTGACCACGTGTCCTAACTCACACCCAGTCCCACTCACCCATCACCCCCTGTGTCCCGTGTCCTAACTCACACCCAGTCCCACTCACCCATCACACCCTGTGCCCCGTGTCCTAACTCACACCCAGTCCCACTCACCCATCACCCCCTGTGCTCCGTGTCCTAACTCACACCCAGTCCCACTCAACCATCACCCCCTGTGCCCCGTGTCCTAACTCACACCCAGTCCCACTCACCAATCACCCCCTGTGCCACGTGTCCTAACTCACACCCAGTCCCACTCACCCATCACCCCCTGTGCCCCGTGTCCTAACTCACACCCAGTCCCACTCACACATCACCCCCTGTGCTCACTGTCCCCGTGTCCTAACTCACACCCATTCTCTCTCACCCATCACCACCTGTGCTCACTGCCCCGTGTCCTAACTCACACCCAGTCCCACTCACCCATCACCCCCTGTCCTCACTGACGCGTGTCCTAACTCACACCCAGTCCCACTCACCCATCACCCCCTGTGCTCACTGCCCCGTGTCCTAACTCACACCGAGTCCCACTCACCCATCACCCCCTGTGCTCACTGACCCCGTGTCCTAACTCACAACCAGTCCCACTCACCCATCACCCAAGGTGCTCACTGCGCCGTGTCCTAACTCACACCCAGTCCCACTCACCCATCACCCCCTGTGCTCACTGCCCCGTGTCCTAACTCACACCCAGTCCCACTCACCCATCACCCCCTGTGTCCCGTGTCCTAACTCACACCCAGTCCCAATCACCCATCACCCCCTGTGCCCCGTGTCCGAACTCACACCGAGTCCCACTCACCCGTCACCCCCTGTGCCCCGTGTCCTAACTCACACCGTGTCCCACTCACCCATCACCCCCTGTGCCCCGTGTCCTAACTCACACCCAGTCCCACTCACCCATCACCCCCTGTGTTCACTGCCCCGTGTCCTAACTCACACCAGTCCCACTCACCCATCACCCGCTGTGCTCACTGACGCCGTGTCCTAACTCACACCCAGTCCCACTCACCCATCACCCCCTGTGTCCCGTGTCCTAACTCACACCCAGTCCCACTCACCCATCACCCCCTGTGCACCGTGTCCTAACTCACACCCAGTCCCACTCACCCATCACCCGCTGTGCTCACTGTCCCCGTGTCCTAACTCACACCCAGTCCCACTCACCCATCACCCCCTGTGCTCACTGACCCCGTGTCCTAACTCACACACAGTCCCACTCACACATCACCCCCTGTGCCCCGTGTCCTAATTCACACCCAGTCCCACTCACCCATCACCCCCTGTGCTCAATGACCCCGTGTCCTAACTCACACCCAGTCCCACTCACCCATCACCCGCTGTGCTCAATGACCCCGTGTCCTAACTCACACCCAGTCCCACTCACCCATCACCCGCTGTGCTCACTGACCCCGTGTCCTAACTCACACCCAGTCCCACTCACCCATCAGCCCCTGTGTCCCGTGTCCTAACTCACACCCAGTCCCACTCACCCATCACCCGCTGTGCTCACTGACCCCGTGTCCTAACTCACACCCAGTTCCACTACCCATCACCCGCTGTGCTCACTGTCCCCGTGTCCTAACTCACACCCAGTCCCACTCACGCATCACCCGCTGTGCCCCGTGTCCAAACTCACACCCAGTCCCACTCACCCATCACCCCCTGTGCTCACTTTCCCCGTGTCCTAACTCACACCCAGTCCCACTCACCCATCACCCGCTGTGCTCACTGTCCCCGTGTCCTAACTCACACCCAGTCCCACTCACCCATCACCCCCTGTGCTCACTGACCCCATGTCCTAACTCACACCCAGTCCCACTCACCCATCACCCCCTGTGCCCCGCATCCTAACTCACACCCAGTCACACTCACCCATCACCCGCTGTGCTCACTGCCCCGTGTCCTAACTCACACCCAGTCCCACTCACCCATCACCCCCTGTGCCCCGTGTCCTAACTCACACCCAGTCCCACTCACCCATCACCCCCTGTGCCCCGTGTCCTAACTCACACCCAGTCCCACTCACCCATCACCCCCTGTGTCACGTGTCCTAACTCACACCCAGTCCCACTCACCCAACACCCCCTGTGCCCCGTGTCCTAACTCACACCCAGTCCCACTCACGCATCACCCCCTGTGCCCCGTGTCCTAACTCACACCCAGTCCCACTCACCCATCACTCCCTGTGCTCACTGACCACGTGTCCTAATTCACACCCAGTCCCACTCACCCATCACCCCCTGTGCCCCGTGTCCTAACTCACACGCAGTCCCACTCACCCATCACCCCGTGTGCTCACTGACCCCGTGTCCTAACTCACACCCAGTCCCACTCACCCATCACCCGCTGTGCTCACTGCCCACGTGTCCTAACTCACACCCAGTCCCACTCACCCATCACCCCCTGTGCTCACTGACCCCGTGTCCTAACTCGCACCCAGTCCCACTCACCCATCACCCCCTGTGCTCACTGCCCCGTGTCCTAACTCACACCCAGTCCCACTCACCCATCACCCCCTGTGCTCCGTGTCCTAACTCACACCCAGTCCCACTCACCCATCACCCCCTGTGCCCCGTGTCCTAACTCACACCCAGTCCCACTCACCCATCACCCCCTGTGCTCCGTGTCCCAACGCACACCCAGTCCCACTCAACCATCACCCCCTGTGCCCCGTGTCCTAACTCACACCCAGTCCCACTCACCAATCACCCCCTGTGCCCCGTGTCCTAACTCACACCCAGTCCCACTCACACATCATCCGCTGTGCTCACTGTCCCCGTGTCCTAACTCACACCCATTCCCACTCACCCATCACCACCTCTGCTCACTGCCCCGTGTCCTAACTCACACCCAGTCCCACTCACCCATCACCCCCTGTGCTCACTGACGCGTGTCCTAACTCACACCCAGTCCCACTCACCCATCACCCCCTGTGCTCACTGCCCCGTGTCCTAACTCACACCGATTCCCACTCACCCATCACCCCCTGTGCCCCGTGTCCTAACTCACACCGAGTACCACTCACCCTTCACCCCCTGTGCTCACTGACCCCGTGTCCTAACTCACACCCAGTCCCACTCACCCATCACCCAAGGTGCTCACTGCGCCGTGTCCTAACTCACACCCAGTCCCACTCACCCATCACCCCCTGTGCTCACTGCCCCGTGTCCTAACTCACACTCAGTCCCACTCACCCATCACCCCCTGTGCTCTTTGTCCTAACTCACACCCAGTCCAACTCACCCATCAGCCCCTGTGCTCACTGCCCCGTGTCCGAACTCACACCCAGTCCCACTCACCCATCACCCCCTGTGCTCACTGACCCGTGTCCGAACTCACACCCAGTCCCACTCACCCATCACCCCCTGTGCTCACTGACCCCGTGTCCTAACTCACACCCAGTCCCACTCACCCATCAGCCTCTGTGCTCACTGCCCCGTGTCCGAACTCGCACCCAGTCCCACTCACCCATCACCCCCTGTTCTCACTGCCCCGTGTACTAACTCACACCGAGTTCCACTCACCCATCACTCCCTGTGCTCACTGACCCCGTGTCCTAACTCACACCCAGTCCCACTCACCCATCACCCGCTGTGCTCACTGTCCCGTGTCCTAACTCACACCCAGTCCCACTCACCCATCACACCCTGTGCTCACTGCCCCGTGTCCGAACTCACACCCAGTCCCACTCACCCATCACCCCCTGTGCTCACTGACCCGTGTCCGAACTCACACCCTGTCCCACTCACCCATCACCCCCTGTGCTCACTGACCCCGTGTCCTAACACACACCCAGTCCCACTCACCCATCACCCACTGTGCTCACTGACCCCGTGTCCTAACTCACACCAACAGTCCCACTCACCCATCACCCCCTGTGCTCACTGACCCCGTGTGCTAACTCACACCCAGTCTCACTCACCCATCACCCCCTGTGCTCACTGCCCCGTATCCTAACTCACACCCAGTCCCCCTCACCCATCACCCCCTGTGCTCACTGCCCCGTGTCCTAACTCACACCCAGTCCCACTCACCAATAACCCCCTGTGCTCACTGCCCCGTGTCCTAACTCACACCGAGTCCCACTCACTCATCACCCCCTGTGCTCACTGCCCCGTGTCCTAACTCACACCCAGTCCCACTCACCCATCACCCACTGTGCTCACTGCCCCGTGTCCTAACTCACACCGAGTCCCACTCACTCATCACCCGCTGTGCTCACTGCCCCGTGTCCTAACTCACACCCAGTCCCACTCACCCATCACCCCCTGTGCTCACTGACTCCGTGTCCTAACTCACACCCAGTCCCACTCACCCATCACCCCCTGTGCTCACTGACCCCGTGTCCTAACTCACACCGAGTCGCACTCACTAATCACCCGCTGTGCTTACTGCCCCGTGTCCTAACTCACACCCAGTCCCACTCACCCATCACCCCATGTGCTCACTGCCCCGTGTCCTAACGCACACCCAGTCCCCCTCACCCATCACCCCCTGTGCTCACTGCCCCGTGTCCTAACTCGCACCGAGTCCCACTCACCCATCACCCCCTGTGCTCACTGCCCCGTGTCCTAACTCACACCCAGTCCCACTCACCCATCACCTCCTGTGCTCACTGACACCGTGTCCTAACTCACACCGATTTCCACTCACCCATCACCCCCTGTGCTCACTGACCCCGTGTCCTAACTCACACCCAGTCCCACTCACCCATCACCCGTTGTGCTCACTGCCCCGTGTCCGAACTCACACCCAGTCCCACTCACCCATCACCCCCTGTGCTCACTGACCCCGTGTCCTAACTCACACCCAGTCCCACTCACCCATCACCCGTTGTGCTCACTGCCCCGTGTCCGAACTCACACCCAGTCCCACTCACCCATCACCCCCTGTGCTCACTGACCCCGTGTCCTAACACACACCCAGTCCCACTCACCCATCACCCCCTGTGCTCACTGACCCCGTGTCCTAACTCACACCAACAGTCCCACTCACCCATCACCCCCTGTGCTCACTGACCCGTGTCCTAACTCACACCCAGTCCCACTCACTCATCACCCGCTGTGCTCACTGCACCGTGTCCTAACTCACACCGAGTCCCACTCACCCATCACCCCCTGTGCTCACTGCCCCGCGTCCGAACTCACACCCAGTCCCACTCACCCATCACCCCCCGTGCTCACTGCCCCGTGTCCTAACTCACACCCAGTCCCACTCACCCATCACCCCCTGTGCTCACTGCCCCGTGTCCTAACTCACACCCAGTCCCACTCACCCATCATACCCTGTGCTCTGTGTCCTAACTCACACCCAGTCCCACTCACCCATCACCCCCTGTGCTCACGGACCCCGTGTCCTAAATCACACCCAGTCCAACTCACCCATCACCCCCTGTGCTCACTGCCCCGTGTCCTAACTCACACCCAGTCCCACTCACCCATCACCCACTGTGCTCACTGCCCCGTGTCCTAACTCACACCCAGTCCCACTCACCCATCACCCCCTGTGCTCACTGACCCCGTGTCCTAACTCACACCCAGTCCCACTCACCCATCACCCGCCGTGCTCACTGCCCCGTGTCCTAACTCGCACCGAGTCCCACTCACCCATCACCCCCGGTGCTCACTGCCCCGTGTCCGAACTCGCACCGAGTCCCACTCATCCATCACCCACTGTGCTCACTGCCCCGTGTCCTAACTCACACCCAGTCCCACTCACCCAACCCCCCGCTGTGCTCACTGACCCCGTGTCCTAACTCACACCCAGTCCCACTCACCCATCACCCCCTGTGCTCACTGACCCCGTGTCCTAACTCACACCCAGTCCCACTCACCCAAACCCCCGCTGTGCTCACTGCCCCGTGTCCTAACTCACACCCAGACCCACTCACCCATCACCCCCTGTGCTCATTGACCCCGTGTCCTAACTCGCACGCAGTCCCACTCACCCATCACCCCCTATGCTCACTGGCCCCGTGTCCTAACTCACACCCAGTCCCACTCATCCATCACTCCCTGTGCCCCGTGTCCTAACTCACACCCAGTCCCACTCACCCATCACCCGTTGTGCTCACTGCCCCGTGTCCGAACTCACACCCAGTCCCACTCACCCATCACCCCCTGTGCTCACTGACCCCGTGTCCTAACTCACACCCAGTCCCACTCACCCATCACCCGTTGTGCTCACTGCCCCGTGTCCGAACTCACACCCAGTCCCACTCACCCATCACCCCCTGTGCTCACTGACCCCGTGTCCTAACACACACCCAGTCCCACTCACCCATCACCCCCTGTGCTCACTGACCCCGTGTCCTAACTCACACCAACAGTCCCACTCACCCATCACCCCCTGTGCTCACTGACCCGTGTCCTAACTCACACCCAGTCCCACTCACTCATCACCCGCTGTGCTCACTGCACCGTGTCCTAACTCACACCGAGTCCCACTCACCCATCACCCCCTGTGCTCACTGCCCCGCGTCCTAACTCACACCCAGTCCCACTCACCCATCACCCCCCGTGCTCACTGCCCCGTGTCCTAACTCACACCCAGTCCCACTCACCCATCACCCCCTGTGCTCACTGCCCCGTGTCCTAACTCACACTCAGTCCCACTCACCCATCACCCCCTGTGCTCACTGCCCCGTGTCCTAACTCACACCCAGTCCCACTCACCCATCATACCCTGTGCTCTGTGTCCTAACTCACACCCAGTCCCACTCACCCATCACCCCCTGTGCTCACGGACCCCGTGTCCTAAATCACACCCAGTCCAACTCACCCATCACCCCCTGTGCTCACTGCCCCGTGTCCTAACTCACACCCAGTCCCACTCACCCATCACCCACTGTGCTCACTGCCCCGTGTCCTAACTCACACCCAGTCCCACTCACCCATCACCCCCTGTGCTCACTGACCCCGTGTCCTAACTCACACCCAGTCCCACTCACCCATCACCCGCCGTGCTCACTGTCCCGTGTCCTAACTCGCACCGAGTCCCACTCACCCATCACCCACGGTGCTCACTGCCCCGTGTCCGAACTCGCACCGAGTCCCACTCATCCATCACCCCCTGTGCTCACTGCCCCGTGTCCTAACTCACACCCAGTCCCACTCACCCATCACCCGCTGTGCTCACTGCCCCGTGTCCTAACTCACACCCAGTCCCACTCACCCATCACCCCCTGTGCCCCGTGTCCTAACTCACACCCAGTCCCACTCACCCATCACCCCCTGTGTCCCGTGTCCTAACTCACACCCAGTCCCACTCACCCATAACCCCCTGTGTCCCGTGTCCTAACTCACACCCAGTCGCACTCACCCATCACCCGCTGTGCTCACTGACCCCGTGTCCTAACTCACACCCAGTCCCACTCACCCATCACCCGCTGTGCTCACTGTCCCCGTGTCCTAACTCACACCCAGTCCCACTCACCCATCACCCGCTGTGCCCCGTGTACAAACTCACACCCAGTCCCACTCACCCATCACCCCCTGTGCTCACTTTCCCCGTGTCCTAACTCACACCCAGTCCCACTCACCCATCACCCGCTGTGCTCACTGTCCCCGTGTCCGAACTCACACCCAGTCCCACTCACCCATCACCCTCTGTGCTCACTTTCTGCGTGTCCTAACTCACACCCAGTCCCACTCACCCATCACCCCCTGTGCCCCGTGTCCTAACTCACACCCAGTCCCACTCACCCATCACCCCCTGTGCTCACTGACCACGTGTCCTAACTCACACCCAGTCCCACTCACCCATCACCCCCTGTGCCCCGTGTCCTAACTCACACCCAGTCCCACTCACCCATCACCCCGTGTGCTCACTGACCCCGTGTCCTAACTCACACCCAGTGCCACTCACCCATCACCCGCTGTGCTCACTGCCCCCGTGTCCGAACTCACACCCAGTCCCACTCACCCATCACCCCCTGTGCTCACTCACCACGTGTCCTAACTCACACCCAGTCCCACTCACCCATCACCCCCTGTGCCCCGTGTCCTAACTCACACCCAGTCCCACTCACCCATCACCGCCTGTGCCCCGTATCCTAACTCACACCCAGTCCCACTCACCCATCACCCGCTGTGCTCACTGCCCCGTGTCCTAACTCACACCCAGTCCCACTCACCCATCACCCCCTGTGCCCCGTGTCCTAACTCACACCCAGTCCCACTCACCCATCACCCGCTGTGCCCCGTGTCCTAACTCACACCCAGTCCCACACACCCATCACCCCCTGTGTCCCGTGTCCGAACTCACACCCAGTCCCACTCACCCATCACCCCCTGTGTCCCGTATCCTAACTTACACCCAGTCCCACTCACCCATCACCCCCTGTGCCCCGTGTCCTAACTCACACCCAGTCCCACTCACCCATCACCAACTGTGCTCACTGACCCCGTGTCCTAACTCACACCCAGTCCCACTCACCCATCACCCGCTGTGCTCACTGTCCCCGTGTCCTAACTCACACCCAATCCCACTCACCCATCACCCGCTGTGCCCCGTGTCCAAACTCACACCCAGTCCCACTCACCCATCACCCCCTGTGCTCACTTTCCCCGTGTCCTAAATCACACCCAGTCCCAGTCACCCATCACCCGCTGTGCTCACTGTCCCCGTGTCCTAACTCACACCCAGTCCCACTCACCCATCACCCCCTGTGCCCCGTGTCCTAACTCACATCCAGTCACACTCACCCATCACCCCGTGTGCTCACTGACCCCGTGTCCTAACTCACACCCAGTCCCACTCACCCATCACCCGCTGTGCTCACTGCCCCCGTGTCCTAACTCACACCCAGGCCCTCTCACCCATCACCCTCTGTGCTCACTTCCCCCGTGTCCTAACTCACACCCAGTCCCACTCACCCATCACGCCCTGTGCTCACTGCCCCGTGTCCTAACTCACACCCAGTCCCACTCAGCCGTCACCCCCTGTGCTCACTGACCCCGTGTCCTAACACGCACCCAGTCCCACTCACCCATCACCCCCTGTGCTCACTGCCCCGTGTCCTAACTCACACCCAGTCCCACTCACCCATCACCCCCTGTGCTCCGTGTCCTAACTCACACCCAGTCCCACTCACCCATCACCCCCTGTGCCCCGTGTCCTAACTCACACCCAGTCCCACTCACCCATCACCCCCTGTGCCACGTGTCCTAACTCACACCCAGTCCCACTCACCCATCACCCCCTGTGCCCCGTGTCCTAACTCACACCCAGTCCCACTCACCCATCACCCGCTGTGCTCACTGACCCCGTGTCCAAACTCACACCCAGTCCCACTCACCCATCATCCCCTGTGTCCCGTGTCCTAACTCACACCCAGTCCCACTCACCCATCACCCCCTGTGTCCCGTGTCCTAACTCACACCCAGTCACACTCACCCATCACACCCTGTGCCCCGTGTCCTAACTCACACCCAGTCCCACTCACCCATCACCCCCTGTGCTCACTGACCACGTGTCCTAACTCACACCCAGTCCCACTCACCCATCACCCCCTGTGTCCCGTGTCCTAACTCACACCCAGTCCCACTCACCCATCACACCCTGTGCCCCGTGTCCTAACTCACACCCAGTCCCACTCACCCATCACCCCCTGTGTCCCGTGTCCTAACTCACACCCAGTCCCACTCACTCATCACCCCCTGTGCCCCGTGTCCTAACTCACACCCAGTCCCACTCACCCATCACCCGCTGTGCTCACTGCCCCCGTGTCCTAACTCACACCCAGGCCCACTCACCCATCACCCCCTGTGCTCACTTCCCCCGTGTCCTAACTCACACCCAGTCCCACTCACCCATCACGCCCTGTGCTCACTGCCCCGTGTCCTAACTCACACCCAGTCCCACTCAGCCGTCACCCCCTGTGCTCACTGACCCCGTGTCCTAACACGCACCCAGTCCCACTCACCCATCACCCCCTGTGCTCACTGCCCCGTGTCCTAACTCACACCCAGTCCCACTCACCCATCACCCCCTGTGCTCCGTGTCCTAACTCACACCCAGTCCCACTCACCCATCACCCCCTGTGCCCCGTGTCCTAACTCACACCCAGTCCCACTCACCCATCACCCCCTGTGCTCCGTTTCCTAACTCACACCCAGTCCCACTCAACCATCACCCCCTGTGCCCCGTGTCCTAACTCACACCCAGTCCCACTCACCAATCACCCCCTGTGCCACGTGTCCTAACTCACACCCAGTCCCACTCACCCATCACCCCCTGTGCCCCGTGTCCTAACTCACACCCAGTCCCACTCACACATCACCCCCTGTGCTCACTGTCCCCGTGTCCTAACTCACACCCATTCCCTCTCACCCATCACCACCTGTGCTCACTGCCCCGTGTCCTAACTCACACCCAGTCCCACTCACCCATCACCCCCTGTCCTCACTGACGCGTGTCCTAACTCACACCCAGTCCCACTCACCCATCACCCCCTGTGCTCACTGCCCCGTGTCCTAACTCACACCGAGTCCCACTCACCCATCACCCCCTGTGCCCCGTGTCCTAACTCACACAGAGTCCCACTCACCCATCACCCCCTGTGCTCACTGACCCCGTGTCCTAACTCACAACCAGTCCCACTCACCCATCACCCAAGGTGCTCACTGCGCCGTGTCCTAACTCACACCCAGTCCCACTCACCCATCACCCCCTGTGCTCACTGCCCCGTGTCCTAACTCACACCCAGTCCCACTCACCCATCACCCCCTGTGTCCCGTGTCCTAACTCACACCCAGTCCCAATCACCCATCACCCCCTGTGCCCCGTGTCCTAACTCACACCGAGTCCCACTCACCCGTCACCCACTGTGCCCCGTGTCCTAACTCACACCGAGTCCCACTCACCCATCACCCCCTGTGCCCCGTGTCCTAACTCATACCCAGTCCCACTCACCCATCACCCACTGTGTTCACTGCCCCGTGTCCTAACTCACACCAGTCCCACTCACCCATCACCCGCTGTGCTCACTGACCCCGTGTCCTAACTCACACCCAGTCCCACTCACCCATCACCCCCTGTGTCCCGTGTCCTAACTCACACCCAGTCCCACTCACCCATCACCCGCTGTGCACCGTGTCCTAACTCACACCCAGTCCCACTCACCCATCACCCCCTGTGTTCACTGCCCCGTGTCCTAACTCACACCCAGTCCCACTCACCCATCACCCGCTGTGCTCACTGTCCCCGTGTCCTAACTCACACCCAGTCCCACTCACCCATCACCCCCTGTGCTCACTGACCCCGTGTCCTAACTCACACACAGTCCCACTCACACATCACCCCCTGTGCCCCGTGTCCTAATTCACACCCAGTCCCACTCACCCATCACCCCCTGTGCTCAATGACCCCGTGTCCTAACTCACACCCAGTCCCACTCACCCATCACCCGCTGTGCTCAATGACCCCGTGTCCTAACTCACACCCAGTCCCACTCACCCATCACCCGCTGTGCTCACTGACCCCGTGTCCTAACTCACACCCAGTCCCACTCACCCATCAGCCCCTGTGTCCCGTGTCCTAACTCACACCCAGTCCCACTCACCCATCACCCGCTGTGCTCACTGACCCCGTGTCCTAACTCACACCCAGTTCCACTACCCATCACCCGCTGTGCTCACTGTCCCCGTGTCCTAACTCACACCCAGTCCAACTCACGCATCACCCGCTGTGGCCCGTGTCCAAACTCACACCCAGTCCCACTCACCCATCACCCCCTGTGCTCACTTTCCCCGTGTCCTAACTCACACCCAGTCCCACTCACCCATCACCCGCTGTGCTCACTGTCCCCGTGTCCTAACTCACACCCAGTCCCACTCACCCATCACCCCCTGTGCTCACTGACCCCATGTCCTAACTCACACCCAGTCCCACTCACCCATCACCCCCTGTGCCCCGCATCCTAACTCACACCCAGTCACACTCACCCATCACCCGCTGTGCTCACTGCCCCGTGTCCTAACTCACACCCAGTCCCACTCACCCATCACCCCCTGTGCCCCGTGTCCTAACTCACACCCAGTCCCACTCACCCATCACCCCCTGTGCCCCGTCTCCTAACTCACACCCAGTCCCACTCACCCATCACCCCCTGTGTCACGTGTCCTAACTCACACCCAGTCCCACTCACCCATCACCCCCTGTGTCCCGTGTCCTAACTCACACCCAGTCCCACTCACGCATCACCCCCTGTGCCCCGTGTCCTAACTCACACCCAGTCCCACTCACCCATCACCCCCTGTGCTCACTGACCACGTGTCCTAATTCACACCCAGTCCCACTCACCCATCACCCCCTGTGCCCCGTGTCCTAACTCACACGCAGTCCCACTCACCCATCACCCCGTGTGCTCACTGACCCCGTGTCCTAACTCACACCCAGTCCCACTCACCCATCACCCGCTGTGCTCACTGCCCACGTGTCCTAACTCACACCCAGTCCCACTCACCCATCACCCCCTGTGCTCACTGACCCCGTGTCCTAACTCGCACCCAGTCCCACTCACCCATCACCCCCTGTGCTCACTGCCCCGTGTCCTAACTCACACCCAGTCCCACTCACCCATCACCCCCTGTGCTCCGTGTCCTAACTCACACCCAGTCCCACTCACCCATCACCCCCTGTGCCCCGTGTCCTAACTCACACCCAGTCCCACTCACCCATCACCCCCTGTGCTCCGTGTCCCAACGCACACCCAGTCCAACTCAACCATCACCCCCTGTGCCCCGTGTCCTAACTCACACCCAGTCCCACTCACCAATCACCCCCTGTGCCCCGTGTCCTAACTCACACCCAGTCCCACTCACACATCATCCGCTGTGCTCACTGTCCCCGTGTCCTAACTCACACCCATTCCCACTCACCCATCACCACCTCTGCTCACTGCCCCGTGTCCTAACTCACACCCAGTCCCACTCACCCATCACCCCCTGTGCTCACTGACGCGTGTCCTAACTCACACCCAGTCCCACTCACCCATCACCCCCTGTGCTCACTGCCCCGTGTCCTAACTCACACCGATTCCCACTCACCCATCACCCCCTGTGCCCCGTGTCCTAACTCACACCGAGTACCACTCACCCATCACCCACTGTGCTCACTGACCCCGTGTCCTAACTCACACCCAGTCCCACTCACCCATCACCCAAGGTGCTCACTGCGCCGTGTCCTAACTCACACCCAGTCCCACTCACCCATCACCCCCTGTGCTCACTGCCCCGTGTCCTAACTCACACTCAGTCCCACTCACCCATCACCCCCTGTGCTCTTTGTCCTAACTCACACCCAGTCCCACTCACCCATCAGCCCCTGTGCTCACTGCCCCGTGTCCGAACTCACACCCAGTCCCACTCACCCATCACCCCCTGTGCTCACTGACCCGTGTCCGAACTCACACCCAGTCCCACTCACCCATCACCCCCTGTGCTCACTGACCCCGTGTCCTAACTCACACCCAGTCCCACTCACCCATCAGCCCCTGTGCTCACTGCCCCGTGTCCGAACTCGCACCCAGTCCCACTCACCCATCACCCCCTGTGCTCACTGCCCCGTGTATTAACTCACACCGAGTTCCACTCACCCATCACTCCCTGTGCTCACTGACCCCGTGTCCTAACTCACACCCAGTCCCACTCACCCATCACCCGCTGTGCTCACTGTCCCGTGTCCTAACTCACACCCAGTCCCACTCACCCATCACACCCTGTGCTCACTGCCCCGTGTCCGAACTCACACCCAGTCCCACTCACCCATCACCCCCTGTGCTCACTGACCCGTGTCCGAACTCACACCCTGTCCCACTCACCCATCACCCCCTGTGCTCACTGACCCCGTGTCCTAACACACACCCAGTCCCACTCACCCATCACCCCCTGTGCTCACTGACCCCGTGTCCTAACTCACACCAACAGTCCCACTCACCCATCACCCCCTGTGCTCACTGCCCCGTATCCTAACTCACACCCAGTCCCCCTCACCCATCATCCCCTGTGCTCACTGCCCCGTGTCCTAACTCACACCCAGTCCCACTCACCAATAACCCCCTGTGCTCACTGCCCCGTGTCCTAACTCACACCGAGTCCCACTCACTCATCACCCCCTGTGCTCACTGCCCCGTGTCCTAACTCACACCCAGTCCCACTCACCCATCACCCACTGTGCTCACTGCCCCGTGTCCTAACTCACACCGAGTCCCACTCACTCATCACCCGCTGTGCTCACTGCCCCGTGTCCTAACTCACACCCAGTCCCACTCACCCATCACCCCCTGTGCTCACTGACCCCGTGTCCTAACTCACACCCAGTCCCACTCACCCATCACCCCCTGTGCTCACTGACCCCGTGTCCTAACTCACACCGAGTCGCACTCACTAATCACCCGCTATGCTTACTGCCCCGTGTCCTAACTCACACCCAGTCCCACTCACCCATCACCCCCTGTGCTCACTGCCCCGTGTCCTAACGCACACCCAGTCCCCCTCACCCATCACCCCCTTTGCTCACTGCCCCGTGTCCTAACTCGCACCGAGTCCCACTCACCCATCACCCCCTGTGCTCACTGCCCCGTGTCCTAACTCACACCCAGTCCCACTCACCCATCACCTCCTGTGCTCACTGACCCCGTGTCCTAACTCACACCCAGTCCCACTCACCCATCACCCATTGTGCTCACTGCCCCGTGTCCGAACTCACACCCAGTCCCACTCACCCATCACCCCCTGTGCTCACTGACCCCGTGTCCTTACTCACACCCAGTCCCACTCACCCATCACCCGTTGTGCTCACTGCCCCGTGTCCGAACTCACACCCAGTCCCACTCACCCATCACCCCCTGTGCTCACTGACCCCGTGTCCTAACACACACCCAGTCCCACTCACCCATCACCCCCTGTGCTCACTGACCCCGTGTCCTAACTCACACCAACAGTCCCACTCACCCATCACCCCCTGTGCTCACTGACCCGTGTCCTAACTCACACCCAGTCCCACTCACTCATCACCCGCTGTGCTCACTGCACCGTGTCCTAACTCACACCGAGTCCCACTCACCCATCACCCCCTGTGCTCACTGCCCCGCGTCCTAACTCACACCCAGTCCCACTCACCCATCACCCCCCGTGCTCACTGCCCCGTGTCCTAACTCACACCCAGTCCCACTCACCCATCACCCCCTGTGCTCACTGCCCCGTGTCCTAACTCACACCCAGTCCCACTCACCCATCATACCCTGTGCTCTGTGTCCTAACTCACACCCAGTCCCACTCACCCATCACCCCCTGTGCTCACGGACCCCGTGTCCTAAATCACACCCAGTCCAACTCACCCATCACCCCCTGTGCTCACTGCCCCGTGTCCTAACTCACACCCAGTCCCACTCACCCATCACCCACTGTGCTCACTGCCCCGTGTCCTAACTCACACCCAGTCCCACTCACCCATCACCCCTGTGCTCACTGACCCCGTGTCCTAACTCACACCCAGTCCCACTCACCCATCACCCGCCGTGCTCACTGCCCCGTGTCCTAACTCGCACCGAGTCCCACTCACCCATCACCCCCGGTGCTCACTGCCCCGTGTCCGAACTCGCACCGAGTCCCACTCATCCATCACCCCCTGTGCTCACTGCCCCGTGTCCTAACTCACACCCAGTCCCACTCACCCAACCCCCCGCTGTGCTCACTGACCCCGTGTCCTAACTCACACCCAGTCCCACTCACCCATCACCCCCTGTGCTCACTGATCCCGTGTCCTAACTCACACCCAGTCCCACTCACCCAAACCCCCGCTGTGCTCACTGCCCCGTGTCCTAACTCACACCCAGACCCACTCACCCATCACCCCCTGTGCTCATTGACCCCGTGTCCTAACTCGCACGCAGTCCCACTCACCCATCACCCCCTATGCTCACTGGCCCCGTGTCCTAACTCACACCCAGTCCCACTCATCCATCACTCCCTGTGCCCCGTGTCCTAACTCACACCCAGTCCCACTCACCCATCACCCGTTGTGCTCACTGCCCCGTGTCCGAACTCACACCCAGTCCCACTCACCCATCACCCCCTGTGCTCACTGACCCCGTGTCCTAACTCACACCCAGTCCCACTCACCCATCACCCGTTGTGCTCACTGCCCCGTGTCCGAACTCACACCCAGTCCCACTAACCCATCACCCCCTGTGCTCACTGACCCCGTGTCCTAACACACACCCAGTCCCACTCACCCATCACCCCCTGTGCTCACTGACCCCGTGTCCTAACTCACACCAACAGTCCCACTCACCCATCACCCCCTGTGCTCACTGACCCGTGTCCTAACTCACACCCAGTCCCACTCACTCATCACCCGCTGTGCTCACTGCACCGTGTCCTAACTCACACCGAGTCCCACTCACCCATCACCCCCTGTGCTCACTGCCCCGCGTCCTAACTCACACCCAGTCCCACTCACCCATCACCCCCCGTGCTCACTGCCCCGTGTCCTAACTCACACCCAGTCCCACTCACCCATCACCCCCTGTGCTCACTGCCCCGTGTCCTAACTCACACTCAGTCCCACTCACCCATCACCCCCTGTCCTCACTGCCCCGTGTCCTAACTCACACCCAGTCCCACTCACCCATCATACCCTGTGCTCTGTGTCCTAACTCACACCCAGTCCCACTCACCCATCACCCCCTGTGCTCACGGACCCCGTGTCCTAAATCACACCCAGTCCAACTCACCCATCACCCCCTGTGCTCACTGCCCCGTGTCCTAACTCACACCCAGTCCCACTCACCCATCACCCACTGTGCTCACTGCCCCGTGTCCTAACTCACACCCAGTCCCACTCACCCATCACCCCCTGTGCTCACTGACCCCGTGTCCTAACTCACACCCAGTCCCACTCACCCATCACCCGCCGTGCTCACTGCCCCGTGTCCTAACTCGCACCGAGTCCCACTCACCCATCACCCCCGGTGCTCACTGCCCCGTGTCCGATCTCGCACCGAGTCCCACTCATCCATCACCCCCTGTGCTCACTGCCCCGTGTCCTAACTCACACCCAGTCCCACTCACCCAACCCCCCGCTGTGCTCACTGACCCCGTGTCCTAACTCACACCCAGTCCCACTCACCCATCACCCCCTGTGCTCAGTGACCCCGTGTCCTAACTCACACCCAGTCCCACTCACCCAAACCCCCGCTGTGCTCACTGCCCCGTGTCCTAACTCACACCCAGACCCACTCACCCATCACCCCCTGTGCTCATTGACCCCGTGTCCTAACTCGCACGCAGTCCCACTCACCCATCACCCCCTATGCTCACTGGCCCCGTGTCCTAACTCACACCCAGTCCCACTCATCCATCACTCCCTATGCCCCGTATCCTAACTCATACCAAGTCCCACTCACCCATCACCCGCCGTGCTACTGACCGACATTGGCTCCCGGTTAAGCAACATCTCATCCTCGTTTAAAAATCCCTCCATGACCCTCACACACTCCCTATCTCTGTAAACTCCTCCAGCCCCTCCAACCCTCCCTATCTCTGTCACCTCCTCCAGCCCCTCCACCACTCCCTGTCTCTGTAACCTCCTCCAGCCCCTCCACCCCTCCCTATCTCTTGGACCTCCTCCAGCCCCTGCACCCCTCCCTATCTCTGTAACCGCCTCCAGCCACTACACTCCACCCTATCTCTGTAACCTCCTCCAGCCACTACACTCCTCCCTATCTCTGTAAACTTATCCAGCTTCTACATCCCTCCCTATCTCTGTAACCTCCTCCAGCCGCTGCACCACTCCCTATCTCTGTAACCTCCTCTAGCCCCACACCCCTCCCTATCTCTGTAACCTCCTCCAGCCCCTACACTCCTCCCTATCTCTGCAACCTCCTCCAGCCCCTCCACCCCTCCCTATCTCTGTAACCTCCTCCAGCCCCTACACCCCTCCCTATCTCTGCAACCTCCTCCAGCCCCTCCACCACTCCCTATCTCTGTAACCTCCTCTAGCCCCACACCCCTCCCTATCTCTGTAACCTCCTCTAGCCCCACACCCCTCCCTATCTCTGTAACCTCCTCCAGCCCCTACACCCCTCCCTATCTCTGCAACCTCCTCCAGCCCCTCCACCCCTCCCTATCTCTTTAATCTCCAGTTCCTACACCCTCCCTATCTCTGTAACGTCCTCCAGGCCCTACACCATCCCTATCTCTGTAACCTCCTCCAGCCCCTACACCCCTCCCTATCTCTGTAACCTCCTCCAGCCCCTATACCCCTCCCTATCTCTGCAACCTCCTCCAGCCCCTCCACCCCTCCCTATCTCTGTAATCTCCAGTTCCTACACCCTCCCTATCTCTGTAACCTCCTCCAGGCCCTACACCCTCCCTATCTCTAAAACCTCCTCCAGCCCCTCCACCCCTCCCTATCTCTGTAATCTCCAGTTCCTACACCCTCCCTATCTCTGTAACCTCCTCCAGCCCCACACCCCTCCCTATCTCTGTAACCTCCTCCAGCCCCTACACTCCTCCCTATCTCTGTAACCCCCTCCAGCCCCTACACTCCTCCCTATCTCTGTAACCTCCTCCAGCCCCTACACCCCTTCCTATCTCTGTAACCTCCTCCAGCCACTACACCCCTCCCTATCGATGTAACCTCCTCCAGCCCCTACACCCCTCCCTATCTCTGTAACCTCCTCCAGCCTCTACACCCCTCCCTATCTCTGTAACCTCCTGCAGCCCCTACACGCCTCCCTATCTCTGATAACCTCCTCTAGCCCTACACCCCTTCCTATCTCTGTAACCTCCTCCAGCCCCTACACCCCTCCCTATCTCTGTAACCTCCTCCAGCCCCTACACCCCTCCCTATGCCTGTAACCCCCTCCAGCCCCTGCACCACTCCCTATCTCTGATAACCTCCTCTCGCCCCACACCCTTCCCTATCTCTGTAACCTCCTCCAGCCCCTACACCTCTCCCTATCTCTGTAACCTCCTCCAGCCCCGACACCCTCCCTATCTCTGTAACCTCCTCCAGCCCCTACAACCCCTCCCTATCTCTGCAACATCCTCCAGCCCCTGCACCCCTCCCTATCTCTGTAACCTCCTCCAGCCCCTACACCCCTCCCTATCTCTGTAACCTCCTCCAGCCCCTACAACCCCTCCCTATCTCTGCAACATCCTCCAGCACCTGCACCCCTCCCTATCTCTGTAACCTCCTCCAGCCCCTGCACCCCTCCCTATCTCTGTAACCTCCTCCAGCCCCTACACCCCTCCCTATCTCTGTAACCTCCTCCAGCCCCTACACCCCATCCCTATCTCTGCAACCTCCTCTAGCCCCACTCCACTCCCTATCTCTGTAACCTCCTCCAGCCCCTCCACCCCTCCTTATCTCCGTAACCCTCTCCAGCCCCTACACCCCTCGCTATCTAAGTAACCTCCTCCAGCCCCTACACCCCTCCCTATCTCTATCACCTCCTCCAGCCCCTCCACCCCTCCCTATCTCTGTAACCTCCTCCAGATTCTACAGCCCTCCCTATATCTGTAACCTCCCCCAGCCCCTACACCCCTCCCTTTCTCTGTAACCTCCTCCAGCCCCTACACCCCTCCCTATCCCTGTATCCCCCTCCATCCCTGATACCCCTCCCTGTCTCTGGTACCTCCTCCAGCCCTACACAGCTCCCTATCTCTGTACCTCCTCCAGCCCCTACACCCCTCCCTATCTCTTAAACCCCTTGCAGCCCCTACACACCTCCATATCTCTGATAACCTCCTCCAGCCCCTACACCCCTCCCTATCGCTGTAACCTCCTCCAGCCCCTATATCCCTCCCTATCTCTGTAACCCCCTCCAGCCCCTACACCCCTTCCTATCTCTGTAACCTCCTCCAGCCCTACTCCCTTCCCTATCTCTGTAACCTCCTCCAGCCCCTGTATCCCTCACTACCTTTGTAACCTCTTCCAGCATCTACACCACTCCCTATCTCTGTAACCTCCTCCAGCCCCTACACCCCTCCCTATCTCTGTAACCCCCTCCAGCCCCTACAACCCTCGCTATGTCTGTAACCTCCTCCAGCCCCTACAGCCCTCCCTATGTCTGTAACCTCCTCCAGCCCCTACATCCTCCTTATTTCTGTAACCTCCTCCAGCCCCTCCACCCCTCCCTATATCTGTAACCTCCTCCAGCCACTACACCCCTCCCTATGTCTGTAACCTCCTCCAGCCCCTACATCCTCCTTATTTCTGTAACCTCCTCCAGCCCCTCCACCCCTCCCTATATCTGTAACCTCCTCCAGCCACTACACCCCTCCCTATCTCTGTAACCTCCTCCGGCCCCTACACCCCTCCCGATCTCTGTAACCTCCTCCAGCCCCTACAACCCTCCCAATGTTTGTAACCTCCTCCAGTCCCTGCAGTCCTCCCTATATCTGTAACCTCCTCCAGCCCCTACACCCCTCCCTATCTCTGTAACCTCCTCCAGCCCCTCCATCCCTCCCTAACTCTGTAAGCTCCTCTTGCTGCTATACGCCTCGCTACCTTTGTAACCTTCTCCAGCCCTTACAGCCCTCCCTATCTCTGTAACCTACTCCAGCCCCTACACACCTCCCTATCTCTGTAACTCCTCCAGCCCCTACACCCCTCCCTATCTCTGTAACCCCCTCCAGCGCCTACACCGCTCCCTATCTCTGTCACCCCCTCTAGCCCCTACACCCCTCCCTATCTCTGTAACCACCTCCAGCCCAACAACCCCCCGAGATGTCTGCACTCCTCAAATTCTGCCCTCCTGACCATCCCTAATTATAATCGCTCCACCATCGGTGGCCGTGCCTTCCATTGCCTGGGCCCCAAGCTCTGGAACTCCCTCTCTAAACCTCTCCACCTCTCGACCTCTCTCTCCTCCTTCAAGACGCTGCTTAGAAATGACCTCATTGACCAAGGTTCCTGCCCCAATGTCTCATTATGTGTCTCGGTGTAAAACCTTGTTTGATAATTGCTCCTGTGAAGCAGCTTCGGACGTTTCACTCGGGTAAAGGCACCATATAAATGCAATTGTTGTTGTTGCTGTTGTTAACCTATGTCAATCCTTTGGGATGTCTGGTGGCCTTAAACCCAGAGACATTTACCGCAGTACTGAGGGAGCGCCGCACTGTCGGAGGGGCAGTACTGAGGGAGCGCCACAGTGTCAGAGGGGCAGTAATGAGGGAGTGCCCCACTGTCGGAGGGGCAGTACTGAGGGAGCGCTGCACTGTCAAAGGGGCAGTATTGAGGGCGCTTGGGATCAGCTCCACTTCCGCGCCCGCTCCCCATAAGCCTTCACTCCCTTATCCCTCAAAAATCTGTCTATCTCCTCCTTATATATGTTCAATGACCCAGCCTCCACAGCTCTCTGGGGCAGAGAATTCCACAGATTCACAACCCTCTGCATCTCTCTCTCTCACTCTCTCACTCTCTGTCTCTCTCTCACTCACTCTCCCCCTCTATTGTTCCCCAGTTTTCCAGATCCCCCTAACTCCCCGTCTCTCTGACACAAACTGTGATATTTGTCGGAGAATTGAGAGATCCCCAAGTCCGCGCTCCCAGCCTGCCCCAGGGTTACTGATTCCCGATGGGAAGGTCAGACAGGATGCGGGACTGACCGAGGGTGATACACCTGTACTCACCGGAGAGGCTGAGGGCGACGATACACACCGTGCTACCCAACATCACTGCATCCAACAACACCGAGTCCCCACAGAAATTTTCGGTAAAACCATCTCTGAAACATCAAAAACAACATACATATGGACAGAGGGCCACTGGAATTAAAGAATTTTACAACATGGGATTCATAGAATCTTAAAATAATTCTAAGTATCTTACATTAATTTATACAATCTTACAATCATTCATAGAATCTTAGATTCATTCCGAGTATCGTTGAATCAGTCATGGAGCCTGACATTCATTCAGAGAGTCATGAGTCATGCGATGTACAAAGTGGATCAGGTAGATGGGCTGAGGGCAGAGTTAGACACATGGAAGTGTGATATATTAGCCATTACTGAAACACGGCTTAAAGAGGGGCAGGATTGACAGCTCAACGTTCCTGGTTACCGGATTTTCAGATAGAGAGGGGTTTATAAAAGGAGGGAGGTGGTAGTATTGTTTAAATTAATAGTTACAGATGTGAGGAGGAACAATATATTGGAAGGATCAACAAATGAGGCTGTATGGGTTCAACTAACGAACAGAAAAGGGGCGATCACACTGTTGGGAGTGTACGATAAACCCTCAAACAGTCCGAGGGAGAAACAAGAGCAAATATGTGGGCACATTTCTGACAAGAGCGAAAACAATAGGGCAGTAATCGTGGGGGATTTAAACTACCCGAATATTAACTGGGTTGCTGCCAGTGTAAAGGCTACAGAGGGCACAGAATTCCTCAATTGCATTCAGGAGAACTCTTTTTTTAGCCAGTACGTAGCAAGCCCAACAAGAGGAGGGGAGGGGACGGTCTGGATTTAATTTTAGGGAATGAAGCTGGGCAGGTGGAAGGGGTATCAGTGGGGGAGCATTTAGGTAGTAGTGATCATAATTCAGTTAGTTTTAGCATAGTTATGGATAAGGTCACAGACAAATCATGAGTAAAGTTTCGAAATTGAGGGAAGGCATATTTTACTAAGCCGAGAAGTGATTTAGCAAAGGTGGATTAGAAACAGTTACTTGAAGGTAACTCAGTGTCAGAGCAGTAGGGGACATTCGAGAGGGAGGTGCATGGGGTTCAGGGTAAACATGTTCCCACAAAGAAAAAAGATCGGCAGAGTATAGCAAGTGTAGGGCTGAAAGTAAAAAGAAAATGAGGAAAGCCAAGAGAGCACATGAAAGAATACTAGCTAGTAGAATTAAAGAAACCCCAAAGATGTTTTACAATTACATAAAGAGCAAGAAGATAATGCAGGAAAGAGTGGGGCATATTTGGGACCAAAATGGTAATGTGTGTGTGGAGGCAGAGGATGTGGGTACGGTACTAAATGAATACGTTGCAACTGTCTTCACAGAAGAGGGGGACGATGCTGACATTGAAGTTAAGGAGGAAGAGAGTGAAATATTGGATGGGGGAAACTTAGTAAGAGAGGAAGTATTAAGGGGTTTAGCAACCCCTTTGAAAGTCGATAATTCGCCAGGACCGGATGGAATATACCCGACGGTATTAAAAGAAGCAAGGGGGAAATTGCAGGTGCTCTGACTATCATTTTCCAATCCTCCCTGGCGACAGGAGTGCGTGCCAGAGATTTGGAGGCCTGCTAACGTTGTAACTTTGTTTAAAAAGGGAGGCAGGGATAGACCGAGTAATTACAAGGCCAGTTAGTCTAACCTCAGTGGTGGGCAAATTATTGGAATAAATTCTGAGGGACAGTGTAGTGGAGTATTTAAGATAAACACTCAACACTAGGTCTGGGTTCGAAGATTCATGTAGCCTTTATTTTGCACCGGTGGGGAGACCACCTGCCTACTTGTCTATAGCCATGCTTCTCCAATGATACAAAGTTCCACGCAACCTTTTATACACTTGATGCATGTCAGCCTCGTGCACGGCCACTGCCCCCGTGCCCCCCCTGCCCCCCCCATGCCATTTAATTGGTCCAAAGCCTGCGTGCACAATTGCTGCTTGACCAATTCCCTTTCGTGTCACACCATCATTGGCCTATGTCTCACATCAGATAGAGTTTCTCCGACGTGTCAAGTTTGACCCCTTGCCCTGTTCAGCTGCCCCTCTGGGCTTCCTGTGGTTCAACACTTTGGCTATTTGTCCTTGGGTTACACAGCTTGTGACGTTCACCATTACAGAAGCCTATTTTAGCTCCGAGACCCATTCCTTAATCCTTTAATTGTAGCATAGTTCAGAAGCCCCACTTCAGACAGTATAAACCATCATTTGGAAAGGCACGGATTAATCAAAGTCATTCAGCATGGATTTGTTAAGGGAAGGTCGTGTTGACTAACTCGATTGCAATCTTTTGAGCAGGTAACCAGGAAGGTCAATGAGGGCAGCGCTTTTGATGGAGTTATATGGATTTTAGCAAGGCTTTTGACAAGGTTCCACATGGCAGGCTTTTGACAAGGTTCCACAAAAGTAAAAGCCCATGGGATCCAAGGGAGAGGGGCAAATTGGATTCAAAACTGGCTCAGTGGCAGGAAGCAAAGAGTAATTGTTGAGGCGAGATTTTGCGACTTTGTGATTTTGCGATGTTTCCAGTGGGGTTCCACAGGGGTCAGTGCTGGCTCCCTTGCTTTTCGTGGACTATATTAATTATTTAGACTTAAATGTAGGGGGCATGATAAAGAAGTTTGCAGATGATACAACAATTGGCCGTGTGGTTGACAGTGAGTAGAAAAGCTGCTGACTGCAGGAAGATATTGATGTACTGGTCAGATGGGCAGAACAGTGGCAAATGGAATTCAATCTGGAGAAGTGTGAGGTAACACATTTAGGGAGAGGCAACAAGGCAAGGGAATACACATTAAATGGTCGGACACTGAGAAGTGTAGAGGAACAAAGCGACCTGGAAGTGCAGGTCCACAGATCCCTGAAGGTAGCAGGCCAGATAGATAAGGTGTTAAAAGGGCATACGGAATACTTGCCTTTATTGACCGAAGCATAGAATACAAGAGCAGGGGAGTTATGCTTGAACTGTATAAAACACTGGTTAGGTCACAGCTGGAGTACTGTGTGCAGGTCTGGTCACCACGTACAGGAAGGATGTGATTGCACTGGAGAGGGTACAGAGATTTACAGGATGTTGCACTGGAGAGGGTGCAGAGATTTACAGGATGTTGCACAAGAGAGGGTGCAGAGGAGATTTACCAGGATGTTGCACTGGAGAGGGTGCAGAGGAGATTTACCAGGATGTTGCACTGGAGAGGGTACAGAGGAGATTTACCAGGATGTTGCACTGGAGAGGGTACAGAGGAGATTTACCAGGATGTTGCACTGGAGAGGGTACAGAGGAGATTTACCAGGATGTTGCACTGGAGAGGGTGCAGAGGAGATTTACCAGGATGTTGCACTGGAGAGGGTACAGAGGAGATTTACCAGGATGTTGCACGAGAGAGGGTACAGAGGAGATTTACCAGGATGTTGCACTGGAGAGGGCACAGAGGACTCTTAACCAGGATGTTGCACTAGAGAGGGTACAGAGGAGATTTACCAGGATGTTGCACTGGAGAGGGTAGAGAGGAGATTTACCAGGATGTTGCACTGGAGAGGGTACAGAGGAGATTTACCAGGATGTTGCACTGGAGAGGGTACAGAGGAGATTTACCAGGATGTTGCACTAGAGAGGGTACAGAGGAGATTTACCAGGATGTTGCACTGGAGAGGGTACAGAGGAGATTTACCAGGATGTTGCACTGGAGAGGGTGAAGAGGAGATTTACCAGGATATAGCACAAGAGAGGATGCAGAGGAGGATTTATCAGGATGTTGCACTGGAGAGGGTACAGAGGAGATTTACCAGGATGTTGCACTGGAGAGTGTACAGAGAAGATTTACCAGGATGTTGCACTGGAGAGGGTGAAGAGGAGAATAACCAGGATGTTGCACAAGAGAGGGTGCAGAGGAGATTTATCAGGATGTTGCACTGGAGAGGGTCCAGAGGAGATTTACCAGGATGTTGCACTGGAGAGGGTACAGAGGAGATTTACCAGGATGTTGCATTAGAGAGGGTACAGAGGAGATTTACCAGGATGTTGCACTGGAGAGGGTGAAGAGGAGATTTACCAGGATGTTGCACTGGAGAGGGTACAGAGGAGATTTAACAGGATGTTGCACTAGAGAGGGTACAGAGGAGATTTACCAGGATGTTGCACAAGAGAGGGTACAGAGGAGTTTTACCAGGATGTTGCACAAGAGAGGGTACAGAGGAGATTTACCAGGATGTTGCACTGGAGAGGGTACAGAGGAGATTTACCAGGATGTTGCACTAGAGAGGGTACAGAGGAGATTTACCAGGATGTTGCACTGGAGAGGGTGAAGAGGAGATTTACCAGGATGTTGCACTAGAGAGGGTACAGAGGAGATTTACCAGGATGTTGCACTGGAGAGGGTGAAGAGGAGATTTACCAGGATGTTGCACTGGAGAGGGTACAGAGGAGATTTACCAGGATGTTGCACTGGAGAGGGTACAGAGGAGATTTACCAGGATGTTGCACTAGAGAGGGTACAGAGGGGATTTACCAGGATGTTGCACTGGAGAGGGTACAGAGGAGATTTACCAGGATGTTGCACTAGATAGGGTACAGAGGGGATTTACCAGGATGTTGCCTGGACTGGAGAATTTTAGCGATGAGGAAAGATTGGATAGACTGGGGTTGTTTTCTCTGGATCAGAGGAGGCTGAGGGGAGACTGATTGAGGTATAAAATGATGAGGGACCTGGATAGAGTGGATAGGACGGACCTGTTTCCCTTGGCAGAGGTGTCAACAACCAGGGGGCATAGATTGAAATTAATTGGGGGGAGGATTAGAGGGGATTTGAGGGGAAATGTCTTCACCGAGAGGATGGTGGGGTCTGGGGTGGAACTCACGGCCTGAAAGGGCGGTAGAGGCAGAAACTCTCGCCACATTTGGCACTGCATCTTGAAGTGCTGGAACATACAGGGTTACGGACCCATAGTGGGAAAGTGGGATTAGGTCAGATCGTTCTTGGTCGGCCGGCACAGACACGATGGGCCGAAATGGCCTCCTTCCGTGCGGTAAATTTCTATGATACGATAAATAATTCATGTAACTTTCGATTCATCCATAGAATCATATTCACAGAACCTGGACTGAGGATTTGTTAACGGACAGAAAACATAGAGTAGGAATAAACGGGTCATTTTTGGGTTGGCAGAATGTAACTAGTAACTTCTCTGAGTGAAGAAGTTTCTCCTCATATAGGACCGAGATGAGGAGAAACTGCTTCACCCAGAGAGTGGTGAACCTGTGGAATTCTCGACCACATAAAGTTGTTGAGGCCAGTTCGTTGGATATATTCCAGAGGGAGTTAGATCTGGCCCTTACGGCTAAAGGGATCAAGGGGTATGGAGAGAAAGCAGGAATGGGGTACTGAGAGAATGATCAGCCATGGTCTTATTGGATGGCGGTGCAGGCTCGAAGGGCCGAATGGCCCACTCCTGCACCTATTTTCTATGTTTCTAGTGGGGATACTGCAGGGACCAGTGCTGGGGACTCAGCTATTTAGAATCTATATCAACGATTTGGCTGAGGGGACCGAGTGTAATATATCCAAGTTTGCTGATGATACAAAGCTCGGTGGGAATGTAAGTTGTGAGGAGGATGCAAAGAGGCTTCACGGGGAAATAAACGGGCTCAGTGAGTGGGCAAGAACACGGCAAATGGAATATAACGTGGGGAAATGTGAAATTGTCCATTTTGGTCGGAAAAATAGCAAAGCAGAGTATTTTGAAACGGTGAAAATTTGGGAGAATTTGGTGTTCAGAGGGACCTGGGTGTCCTTGTACACCAATCACTGAAAGTTAACCTGCAGCTACAGCAAGTGATTAAAGCAAATGGTATGTTGGCCTTTATTACAGGAGGATTGGAGGATAAAAGTAAAGATGTCTTATTATAATTGTACAGGGCCCTGGTGAGACCACACCTGGAGTATTGTGTACAGTTCTAGTCTCCGTACCGAAGGAAGGATACACTTGCCACAGAGAGAGTGCAGCGAAGGTTCACCAGACTGACTCCTGGGATGGGGGGATTGTCCAATGAGGAGAGATTGAACAGACTGGGCCGATATTCGCTCGAGTTGAGAAGAATGAGAGGTGATCGCATTGAAACATTCTGACAGGGCTTGACAGGATAGATGCAGGGAGGGTGTTACCCCGGGGCTGGGGAGTCTAGAACCAGGGGTCACACAGTCTCAGGATAAGGGGTCGGCCATTTAGGACGGAGATGAGGAGGAATTCCTTCACTCAGAGGGAGGTGAAACTGTGGAATTCTCTGCCCCAGAGGGCTGTGGAAGCTCAGTCGCTGAGTATATTCGAGGTGGAGATTTGGGGATCGGGCGGGGAAGTGGAGTTGAGGTCGAAGATCAGCCATGAGCTCATTGAATGGCGGAGCGGGCTCGAGGGGCCGAATGGCCTCCTCCTCTTTCCATGCCAGCCGGCGTTAAGCGGCGTTGTTGGGGCGCTGACCAGGAGACACAAAACAGGGCAGTCGTGGCCCACTGAGGATCTGAGCTTGATTCAGAGAATCGGAGAGTCACAGAACGTCACAGCACAGATGAGACTGTTCCGTCCATCGTGTCCCTGCTGGCTCTGTGAAAGGCCAATCCGATTAATCTCACCCACCCCCCCGGCTCCCCGCCGACCCCTTGTCCCGCTCTCTCCCCACAGCCCTGCAACATTTTCCTTTTCAATATTTAAACAACTGCCTTTTGAAAGCACAATTTGAATCTGTCTCCAGCGACCTTTCCGGCAGTGAGTTCCCGATCGCAACAACAGTTGTACACTGGGGCGTTTAACTGAGACACCGAGAGTTCTCACTCCGTCTCTCTCTCTCTCTCTGTCTCACTCCGTCTCTCTCTCTCTCTCTCTGTCTCACTCCGTCTCTCTCTCTCTCTCTGTCTCACTCGGTCTCTCTCTCGCTCTCTCTGTCTCTCTCTCTGTCTCACTCGGTCTCTCTCTCGCCCTCTCTGTCTCACTCTCTGTCTCACTCGGTCTCTCTCTCTCTCTCTCTGTCTCACTCCGTCTCTCTCTCTCTCTCTCTCTGTCTCCTGTCTCACTCGGTCTCTCTCTCTCTCTCTCTGTCTGTCTCACTCGGTCTCTCTCTCTCTCTCTGTCTCACTCTCTGTCTCACTCGGTCTCTCTCTCTCTCTCTCTCTCTGTCTCACTCCGTCTCTCTCTCTCTCTGTCTCTCTCTCTCTCTCTCTGTCTCTCTATCTGTCTCACTCGGTCTCTCTCTCTCTCTCTCTCTCTCTGACTCACTCGGTCTCTCTCTCTCTCTCTGTCTCACTCCGTCTCTCTCTCTCTCTCTGTCTCACTCGGTCTCTCTCTCTCTCTCTGTCTCACTCTCTGTCTCTCTCTCTCTCTCTGTCTCACTCGGTCTCTCTCTCTCTCTCTGTCTCACTTGGTCTCTCTCTCTCTCTCGCTCTGCCTCACTGTCTCTCTCTCTCTCTCTCTGTTTCACTCTCTGTCTCACTCGGACTCTCTCTCTCTCTCTGTCTCTGTCTCTATCTCTGTCTGTCGCTCTCTCTGTCTCTCTGTCTCTATCTCTCTCTGTCTCTCTCTCTCTGACTCTCTCTGACTCTCCCTCTCTCTCTCTTTCTCTCTTAGTCACTCTCTCTTTCTCTCTCCCTCTGTCTCTCTGTCTCTCTCTGCCTCTCTCTCTCTCTGTCTCTTTCTCTCTCTCTGTCTCTCTGTCTCTATCTCACTCTGTCTCTGTCTCTATCTCTGACTCTCTCTCTCTCTCTTAGTCACTCTCTCTTTCTCTCTCTCTCTCCCTCTGTCTCTCTCTCTCTGTCTGTCTGTCTGTCTGTCTCTCTCTCTCTCCCTCTGTCTCTCTCTCTCTCTCTGTCTCGCTCTCTATCTCTGCCTGTCTCTCTCTCTCTCTGTTTCTCTCTCTCTCTGTCGGTCTCTCTCTCTCTCTCTCTCGGTTTCTCTCTCTCTCTCGATCTCTCTGTCTCTCTCTCTCTCTCTCTGTCTCTCTGTCTCTCTCTCTGTCTCTCTGTCTCTCTGACTCTCTCTCTTTCTCTCTTAGTCACTCTCTCTTTCTCTCTCTCTCTCCCTCTGTCTGTCTGTCTCTCTCTCGCTCTATCCCTCTGTCTCTCTCTCTCTCTGTCTCGCTCTCTATCTCTGCCTGTCTCTCTCTCTCTCTGTTTATCTCTCTCTCTGTCGGTCTCTCTCTCTCTCTCTCTCGGTTTCTCTCTCTCTCTCGATCTCTCTGCCTCTCTCCCTCTCTCAGTCACTCTCTTTCTCTCTCTGTCTCTCTCTCTCTGACTCTCTTTCTCTGGCTCTCTTTCTCTCTCTCTCTCCCTCTGTCTCTCTCTCTCTGTCTGTCTGTCTGTCTCTCTCTCTCTCTCTCCCTTTGTCTCTGTCTCTCTCTGTTCCTCTCTCTTTCTCTCCCCACACCACTCTCCCTTTGCGCCTGACAGCCAGAAACGCTCCACTCCCCTGTCCCCTTTCTCTCTCAGCAAGACTTACCGTGTTTCTGAGTGTTCAGCGCTGGGAGCAGTTCTGTGCAGAGAACTTCACACAAGCAAAGTAATGTGGTATCTGTCTGGTTAATCCCCTATCTGGAGGCAAACCAGCGAGAGAGAGAGTCTGATGGCTTGTATCGCCACACTAATTACCACATGCTCTTGGAATGTGCTCAGGCACTGCTCCATCAGTGATCTCACAATCGGTCAGTGCACATTAAATCCACCTGATTTCAAACCTGATTTCCCCCCCACTGCAGTGTCTGAGTCAAAGGGCTGGGCATCCGATCCCAGAGACTGAGCGGTACTGAGGGAGTGCTGTACTGTCGGAGGGGCAGTACTGAGGGAGTGCCACACTGCGCTGTCGGAGGGGCAGTACTGAGGGAGCGCTGCACTGTCGGAGGGGCAGTACTGAGGGAGTGCCGCACTGTCGGAGGGGCAGTACAGAGAGAGCGCTGCACTGTCGGAGGGGGAGTACTGAGGGAGTGCAGCACTGTTGGAGGGGCAGTACTGAGGGAGCGCTGCACTGTCGGAGGGGCAGTACTGAGGGAGCGCTGCATTGTCGGAGGGGCAGTACTGAGGGAGCGATGCACTGTCGGAGGAGCAGTACTGAAGGAGCGCTGCACTGTCGGAGGGGCAGTACTGAGGGAGTGCCGCACTGTCGGAGGGGCAGTACCCAGCACTGAGCCCTGTGGCACTGCTCCACTCGTCACAGCCTGCCATTCTGAAAAGGACCCATTTATCCCAACTCTCTGCTTCCTGTCTGCCAACCAGTTCTCTATCCACGTCAGTACATTACCCCCAATACCATGTGCTTTAATTTTGCACCTTCTGCTTCATATTAAAATGCTTGAAAGAATCATAAGCGATGCAATATATGAACACTTGGATCGGGACAGACATATTCGGGACACACTACATGGTTTCATAAAAAAGGGGTCACGTTTCACAAATCTAATTTTATTGTTTGAAGAAGTTACAAAGCTGCTGGATGAGGAAAGTCCAGTAGACATTGTCCACTTCGATTTCCAAAAAGCTTTTGACGAGGTAACACACAAGAGGCTTCTCTATAAGATCGGAGCCTCTGCGGTGAGGTGAATTATATTGAGCTGGATTCAGTACTGTCTGGCAGGACACAGGCAAAGAGCAGTTATAGTTGTATCTGGATTTGTTTAGAGACCGGTCACCAGGGGTGTCCCGCAGTTTGTATTAATGGTCTGGAGTCAGGGTGTGGGGCACAATTTTCAGGCGATACCAAGATCTGTGCGAGTGTCAGAGCTGTAGCAGAGGCTGGTCTGATTCAGGCAGATCTCAATGTGTTGGGAGACTGGGGTCATGACATTAGCACAATGCTACACGACCCTCAATGGTCCCAATCCCTGTGTAGTACCCGATCGCCCAGTGTTGCAGTGTGTGTGAAAAGGCCTAGTGCCCAATAGTCCCCCACAATCTCCTTCCTCCCCAGGTTGCCGAGTCTCTCAATCCCTGTTAGTACCAGCGGACAAGGAAGTTACTCGAAGCGACTGTGGGCCCATTGTCAATTCTGTTTGGGCCTAACCTTTGCGTCCCTGTGGCTAACGGATTTGAATGTTGCACGCTGTGTGTTGTAGCTCGGACAGTGGCAGGCTTCAAAAAGCTGGGGGCTTGTTGTGTGTGTCAGAGAGTGCTGAGAGACAGAGAACTGTTCAGATCAGAAACACCGATAGGATCTGCCACAGGTGTACATTTCAGATCTAATGCAAACTACTTAGGAGAGACAGAGAGAGAGAGTTCTGAGAGTCATCGCAACACGGAAAGAGCAATTTAACCCCTCCAGCCCACGCCGCCATTCAATGGGATCATTGCTATATCTGTACCTGAACCCCATCTACCCGCCTTGGAAAGGCTTTGGGGAGTCAGGAGGTGAGTCACTCGTAAGAACATAAGAAATAGGTGCAGGAGTCGGCCATTCGGCGCCTCGAGCCTGCTCCACCATTCAATACGATCATGGCTGATCCAATCATGGACTCAGCTCCACTTCTCTGCCCACTCCCCATAACCCTTCACTCCCTTAATCGCTCAAAAATCTGTGTAACTCCACCTTAAATATATTCAAAGACCCAGCCTTCACAGCTCTCTGAGGCAGAGAATTCCACAGAATTCAAAGAAGGTTCACTCGGTTGATTCCGGGGATGAGGGGGTTGACTTATGAGGAAAGGTTGAGGAGGTTGGGCCTCTACTCATTGGAGTTCAGAAGAATGAGAAGTGATCTTATCGAAATGTATCAGATTATGAGGGGCTTGACAAGGTGGATGCAGAGAGGATGTTCCCACTGATGGGGGAGACTAGAACTAGGGGGCATGGTCTTAGAATAAGGGGCCGCCCATTTAAAACTGAGATGAGGAGGAATTTCTTCTCTCAGAGGGTTGTAAATCTGTGGAACTCGCTGCCTCAGAGAGCTGTGGGAGCCGGGAAATTGAATAAATTTAAGACAGAGATAGACAGTTCCTTAACCGATAAGGGGATAAGGGGGCGGGCAGGGAAGTGGAGATGTGTCCATGATCGGATCAGCCATGATGGTATTAAATGGTGGAGCAGGCTCGAGGGGCCGAATGGCCACTCCTGCTCCTATTTATGTTCTTATAAAACGCGCTGCCCGAAAGGGCGGTGGGAACAGATTCAATGGTGACTTTCAAAGGAGGAATTGGATAAGTAGTTGAAGGGGTAAGGTGTCCCGGTCTGCGGGGAACGAGCGGGGGGAGTGGGATTAACCGGATCGTTCTTTCATAGATCTGGCACAACACCATGGGCATAATTGTCTCCTTCCGTGCTGTATCATTCTGTGGTTCTATGAGGTAATCTTTATCAAATGATGCTCGTGCACTGAGAACAATAGATGCTTTATATCAGGGGCACAGATGTATATTTTAATGGGAGCACATTTAGCAATGTATGCACACTAAGGCGAGCTAGGAAAATGAATTATGGAAACCAGATCAGGCAACACTGCTGACAGCCCCCGATCAGGAAGCAAAGTCCCAGAACCCTGACTGTGGCTTGCCCACTCATACTGGGACAAGGAATGGGACTCTGTGTTTGTTCTTCAACTAAATGTCCAAAATTTAGTCTCCATATCTCGCCGAGAGCAGAGAATGGCACAGATTCAGGAGAAGAAATTCATCCTGGTCTCCATTCGAAACAGGCGACCCCTTTATTCTGAAACCGTGCCCCCCCCCGAAGTTCTAGAATTCCCCATCCCCCTCCAGTTCCAGAATTCCCCACCCCCCCACCGGGGGGAAAGATCCTCTCTGCATCGACCCTCTTCCAGCCCCCCTCAGCATCTTCACACGTTTGAATAAGACCGCCTCTCGGTCTTCTCTCCTCCAATGGAGGGAGCGGAGGGTGAAATCCGGCTGGGGGGAGGGGAGCGGTGGGCGTGCAGTGTTGCCGGGGTCCGGGACTCCCACCCTCCCTCTGTTACATAAAAACTTAGAAATACAGAAACATAGAAAATAGGAGCAGTAGTCGGCCATTCGGCCCCTCTAATCTGCAGCACCATTCAATATGAACATGACAGATGCTCTATCTTAACACCATATTCCCACTTTGTCCCCATACCCCTTGATGCCTTTTGTGTCTAGAAACCTATCTATCTCCCTCTTAAATATATTCAGTGACGTGGCCTCCACAGCCTTCTGTGGTCGAGAATTGCACAGGTTCACCTCCCTCGGAGTGAAAATATTTCTCCTCATCTCGCTCCTAAATTTCCTACCCCGTATCCTGAGACTGTATGACCCCTTGTTCTAGACATCCCAGCCCCGGGGAAATACCCTCCCCACATCCAGTCTGTCCAACCCCGTCAGAATTTTATTCGTTTCAATCAGGTCCCCTCTCATTCTTCTAAACTCCAGTGAATACAGGCCCAGTCGACCCAATCTCTCCGCATACCCCAGTCCAGCCATCGCAGGAATCAGTCTGGTGAACCTTCGCTGCACTCCCTCTGTGGCAAGTATATCCTTCCTTCGATAAGGAGACCAGAACTGCTCACAATACTCCAGGTGCGGCCCCACGGACAAAAGGTGTTTTTCCACAAATCACACAAAGTTCGAAATGAAAATGTTTCTGCCTTTCGTGACGTCACCGTTGGGCCTTGTCCCATGGCTCCTGCTGCATTTCACAGAAACCAAAAATCAGTCCTTTTAAGGCCCATACACATACTGATGTTGGCACCGGACAAACCCTGCACCTTAGAGGGAAGGGCTATCGCTACAGGCTCTGCAATGGATGGACTGACCCGGCCCCCGAAGGGTGCCCTGACTCAGCCCGTTCAGCCCGATGCACTGACGCAGTGTGCTGAGCGGAACCGAGGTTTGGCTCTCCCGGCCGAAGGCGATCGGGGAACTCGGTCCCGTGACGAGAGATTGAGTGGAATGGGCCCATACTCTCTGGAGTTTAGAACAATGAGCGGTCGTCTCATTGAAAATGTGTTCAATTCTTCGAGGGCTTGACAGGGTAGACACCGAGAGATTCTTTTCTCCCCTGGCTGGAGAGTCCGGAATCAGGGGTCACACAGTCTCAGGATAAGGGCTCGGTCATTTAGGGCTGAGATGAGGAGAAATTTCTTCACTCAGAGGGTGGTGAATCTTCGGAGTTCTCTGCCCCAGAGGGCTGTGGAGGAATGTCATTGAGTATATTCAGGACAGAGATAGATAGACGTTGGGAACCAAGGGATATGAGGATTGGGCAGGACGGTGGAGTTGAGGTAGAGGATCAGCCATGATCTTATTGAATGGCGGAACAAGTTCGAGGGGCCGAAATGCCGAATCCTGCCCCTATTTCCAATGTTCGCATGGCCATTAGAGTCCCAATACACACAGAGACCTTTCCCCAATACTGACCAAAACATGCTCAGACCCTCCCCAGTCCCAATACACACACAGACCTTTCCCCAATACTGACCATAAAATGCTCAGAACCTCCCCAGTCACAATACACACACAGACCTTTCCCCAATACTGACCATAACATGCTCAGAACCTCCCCAGTCACAATACACACACAGACCTTTCCCCAATACTGACCATAACATGCTCAGACCCTCCCCAGTCCCAATACACACATCGACTTTTCCCCAATACTGCCCATAACATGCTCAGACCCTCCCCAGTCACAATACACACACAGACCTTTCCCCAATACTGACCATAATTTACTCAGTCCCTCCACAGTTCCAATACACACACAGACCTTTCCCAATACTGACCATAACATGCTCAGACCCTACCCAGTCCCAGTACACACACAGACCTTTCCCCAATACTGACCACAACATGCTCAACCCTCCCCAGTCCCAATACACACACAGACCTTTCCCCAATACTGACCATAACATGCTCAGACCCTCCCCAGTCCCAATACACACACAGACCTTTCCCCAATACTGACCAGAACATGCTCAGACCCTCCCCAGTCCCAATACACACACAGACCTTTCCCCAATACTGACCATAACATGCTCAGACCCTCCGCAGTCCCAATACACACACAGACCTTTCCCCAATACTGACCATAACTTACTCAGACCCTCCCCAGTCCCAATACACACACAGACCTTTCCCCAATACTGACCAGAACATGCTCAGACCCTCCCCAGTCCCAATACACACACAGACCTTTCCCCAATACTGACCATAACATGCTCAGACCCTCCGCAGTCCCAATACACACACAGACCTTTCCCCAATACTGACCATAACTTACTCAGACCCTCCCCAGTCCCAATACGCACACAGACCTTTTCCCAATACTGACCATAACTTACTCAGACCCTCTCCAGTCCCATTACACACACAGCCCATTCCCCAATACTAACCATAACATGCTCAGACCCTCCCCAGTCCCAATACACACACAGACCTTTCCCCAATACCGACCATAACACGCCCTGACCCTCCCCAGTCCCAATACACACACAGACCTTTCCCCAATACTGACCATAACATGCTCAGACCCTCCCCAGTCCCAATACACACACAGACCTTTTCCCCAATACTGACCATAACATGCTCAGACCCTCCCCAGTCCCAATACAAACACAGACCTTTCCCCGATACTGACCGTAACATGCTCAGACCCTCCCCAGTCCCAACTCACAGCTTTCCCCAATACTGACCATAACATGCTCAGACCCTCCCCAGTCCCAATACACACACAGACCTTTCCCCAATACTGACAATAACATGCTCAGACCCTCCCCAGTCCCAATACACACACAGACCTTTCCCCAATACTGACCAGAACATGCTCAGACCATCCCCAGTCCCAATACACACCTTTCCCCAATACTGACCATAACATGCTCAGACCCTCCACAGTCCCAATACACACACAGACCTTAAAATAATACTGACCATAACATGCTCAGACCCTCCACAGTCCCAATACACACACAGACCTTTCCCCAATACTGACCATAACTTACTCAGACCCTCCCCAGTCCCAAATCACAGACATTTCCCCAATACTGACCATAACATGCTCAGACCCTCCCCAGTCCCAATACACACCTTTCCCCAATACTGACCATAACATGCTCAGACCCTCCCCAGTCCCAATACACACACAGACATTTCCCCAATACTGACCATAGCTTACTCAGACCCTCCCCAGTCCCAATACACACACAGCCAATTCCCCAACACTAACCATAACATGCTCAGACCCTCCCCAGTCCCAATACACACAGACCTTTCCCCAATAATGACCATAACATGCTCAGACCCTGCCCAGTCCCAAAACACACACAGACCTTTCCCCAATACTGACCATAACATCCTCAGAACCTCCCCAGTCCCAAGACAAACACAGACCTTTCCCCGATACTGACCATAACATGCTCAGACCCTCCCCAGTACCAATACACACACCGACATTTCCCCAATACTGACCATAACATACTCAGACCCTCCCCAGTCCAAATACACACACAGACCTTTCCCCAATACTGACCATAACTTACTCAGACCCTCCACAGTTCCAATACACACACAGACCTTTCCCAATACTGACCATAACATGCTCAGACCCTACCGAGTCCCAGTACACACACAGACCTTTCCCCAATACTGACCATAACATGCTCAGACCCTCCCCAGTCCCAATACACACACAGACCTTTCCCCAATACTGACCATAACATGCTCAGACCCTCCCCAGTCCCAATACACACACAGACCTTTCCCCAATACTGACCATAACATGCTCAGACCCTCCGCAGTCCCAATACATACACAGACCTTTCCCCAATACTGACCATAACTTACTCAGACCCTCCCCAGTCCCAATACGCACACAGACCTTTTCCCAATACTGACCATAACTTACTCAGACCCTCTCCAGTCCCATTACACACACAGCCCATTCCCCAATACTAACCATAACATGCTCAGACCCTCCCCAGTCCCAATACACACACAGACCTTTCCCCAATACCGACCATAACACGCCCTGACCCTCCCCAGTCCCAATACACACACAGACCTTTCCCCAATACTGACCATAACATGCTCAGACCCTCCCCAGTCCCAATACAAACACAGACCTTTCCCCGATACTGACCGTAACATGCTCAGACCCTCCCCAGTCCCAATACACACACAGACCTTTCCCCAATACTGACCATAACATGCTCAGACCCTCCCCAGTCCCAATACAAACACAGACCTTTCCCCAATACTGACCATAACATGCTCAGACCCTCCCCAGTCCCAACTCACAGCTTTCCCCAATACTGACCATAACATGCTCAGACCCTCCCCAGTCCCAATACACACACAGACCTTTCCCCAATACTGACAATAACATGCTCAGACCCTCCCCAGTCCCAATACACACACAGACCTTTCCCCAATACTGACCAGAACATGCTCAGACCATCCCCAGTCCCAATACACACCTTTCCCCAATACTGACCATAACATGCTCAGACCATCCCCAGTCCCAATACACACCTTTCCCCAATACTGACCATAACATGCTCAGACCCTCCACAGTCCCAATACACACACAGACCTTTCCCCAATACTGACCAGAACATGCTCAGACCATCCCCAGTCCCAATACACACCTTTCCCCAATACTGACCATAACATGCTCAGACCCTCCACAGTCCCAATACACACACAGACCTTTCCATAATACTGACCATAACATGCTCAGACCCTCCACAGTCCCAATACACACACAGACCTTTCCCCAATACTGACCATAACTTACTCAGACCCTCCCCAGTCCCAAATCACAGACATTTCCCCAATACTGACCATAACATGCTCAGACCCTCCCCAGTCCCAATACACACACAGACCTTTCCCCAATACTGACCATAACATGCTCAGACCCTCCCCAGTCCCAATACACACACAGACATTTCCCCAATAATGACCATAACATGCTCAGACCCTCCCCAGTCCCAAAACACACACAGACCTTTCCCCAATACTGACCATAACATCCTCAGACCCTCCCCAGTCCCAATACAAACACAGACCTTTCCCCGATACTGACCATAACATGCTCAGACCCTCCTCAGTCCCAATACACACAGACCTTTCCCCAATACTGACCATAACATGCTCAGACCCTCCCCAGTCCCAATACACACAGACCTTTCCCCAATACTGACCATAACGTGCTCAGATCCTCCCCAGTCCCAATACACACACAGACCTTTCCCCAATACTGACCATAACATGCTCAGACCCTCCCCAGTCCAAATACACACACAGACCTTTCCCCAATACTGACCAGAATATGCTCAGACCCTCCCCAGTCCCAATACACACACAGACCTTTCCCCAATACTGACCATAACATGCGCAGACCCTCCCCAGTCCCAATACACACACAGACCTTTCCCCAATACTGACCATAACATACTCAGACCATCCCCAGTCCCAATACACACACAGACCTTTCCCCAATACTGACCAGAACAGGCTCAGACCCTCCCCAGCCCCAATAAACACACAGACCTTTCCCCAATACTGACCAGAACATGCTCAGACCCTCCCCAGTCCCAACACACACAGACCTTTCCCCAATACTGACCACAACATGCTCAGACCCTCCCCAGTCCCAATACACACACAGACCTTTCCCCAATACTGACCATAACATGCTCAGACCCTCCCCAGTCCCAATACACACACAGACATTTCCCCAATACTGACCATAACATGCTCAGACCCTCCCCAGTCCCAATACACACACAGACCTTTCCCCAATACTGACCCAAACATGCTCAGACCCTCCCCAGTCCCACTACACACACAGACCTTTCCCCAATACTGACCATAACATGCTCAGACCCTCCCCAGTCCCAATACACACACAGACATTTCCCCAATACTGACCATAACATGCTCAGACCCTCCCCAGTCCCAATACACACACAGACCTTTCCCCAATACTGACCACAACATGCTCAGTCCCTCCCCAGTCCCAATACACACACAGACCTTTCCCCAATATGACCATAACATGCTCAGACCCTCCCCAGTCGCAATACACACACAGACGTTTTCCCCAATACTGACCATAACATGCTCAGACCCTCCCCAGTCCCAATACACACACAGACCTTTCCCCAATACTGACCATAACATGCTCAGACCCTCCCCAGTCCCAATACACACACAGACCTTTCCCCAATACTGACCATAACATGCTCAGACCCTCCCCAGTCCCAATACACACACAGACCTTTCCCCAATACTGACCATAACATGCTCAGACCCTCCCCAGTCCCAATAAACACACAGACCTTTTCCCCAATACTGACCATAACATGCTCAGACCCTCCCCAGTCCCAATACACACACAGACCTTTCCCCAATACTGACCTTAACATGCTCAGACCCTCCCCAGTCCCAATACACACACAGACCTTTCCCCAATACTGACCAGAACATGCTCAGACTCTCCCCAGTCCCAATACACACACAGACCTGTCCCCAATACTGACCATAACATGCTCAGACCCTCCCCAGTCCGAATACACACACAGACCTTTCTCCAATACTGACCATAACTTACTCAAACCCTCCCCAGTTCCAATACACACACAGACCTTTCCCAATACTGACCATACCCTGCTCAGACCCTCCTCAGTCCCAGTACACACACAGACCTTTCCCCAATACTGACCATAACATGCTCAACCCTCCCCAGTCCCAATACACACACAGACCTTTCCTCAATACTGACCATAACATGCTCAGACCCTCCCCAGTCCCAATACACACGCAGACCTTTCCCCAATACTGACCAGAACATGCTCAGACCCTCCCCAGTCCCAATACACACCTTTCCCCAATACTGACCATAACATGCTCAGACCCTCCCCAGTCCCAATACACACACAGACCTTTCCCCAATACTGACCATAACATGCTCAGACCCTCCGCAGTCCCAATACACACACAGACCTTTCCCCAATACTGACCATAACTTACTCAGACCCTCCCCAGTCCCAATACACACACAGACCTTTCCCCAATACTGACCATAACATGCTCAGACCCTCCCCAGTCCCAATACACACACAGACCTTTCCCCAATACTGACCATAACATGCTCAGACCCTCCCCAGTCCCAATACACACACAGACCTTTTCCCCAATACTGACCATAACATGCTCAGACCCTCCCCAGTCCCAATACACACACAGACCTTTCCCCAATACTGACCATAACATGCTCAGACCCTCCCCAGTCCCAATACACACACAGACCTTTCCCCAATACTGACCATAACATGCGCAGACCCTCCCCAGTCCCAATACACACACAGACCATTCCCCAATACTGACCATAACATGATCAGACCCTCCCCAGTCCCAATACACACACAGGCCTTTCCCCAATACTGACCATAACATGCTCAGACCCTCCCCAGTCCCACTGCCCCTGCACCCTTCATGCTGGGCAGCTGAAGACAAATTCTGTTATTGCAGCAAAGCCCACCTGGTTACCATGGGCCCAGAAGTGATGTTTACTCATTTGTCTCTCACAGGTCCCTTAATTAAAAATGTTACATTTGCATGGATTCTGCCATATTAAAGATCATCAGTAAATGATAAGGTGTCAGCCAATCAGCACTGCCGATTGCTGCACGCACCTCTGGTGCTGTGGGTCTGGTTATATGAGCTGTCACTGAGACTGTCACTGCTCACAGCGAGCTGGTACTGGGACTGAGAAGGGTGCCGGTGATCAGACCTCTGTATCTCACACAGCGACACCGCGTTTGGAGACTCGGGTAAGCAGTGGGGTGTGAAGGGGATTTTAGCAGCAGTTCAGGGGTTTGAAGTTGGGACCCAGGACTGTGTGGAACTTCTCCTGTCCAGGTTCAGACCTCAGTAATGGACTGTGTTAAAAGGTTTATAATCAGGGGAGACTGGAGAGGGACCTGCGGGGGAGAGAGTCAGCACGGTTTAACCAGTGGTGTTCGAGAATTGGAAAAACCAGGGAAGGATTCTCGTCAAAAAACTGGTGTTTATCGGGGATAGGAGAGAGCCTGGCACTGAACTCTGTCTGTAGTGTCCCAGTGAGGGAGAGAGTTAGAGCTCACCTCTGTCTGTAGGGTCCCAGTGAGGGAGAGAGATAGAGCTCACCTCTGTCTGTAGGGTCCCAGTGAGGGAGAGAGATAGAGCTCACCTCTGTCTGTAGGGTCCCAGTGAGGGAGAGAGATAGAGCTCACCTCTGTCTGTAGGGTCCTAGTGAGAGAGAGCGAGAGCTCACCTCTGTCTGTAGGGTCCCAGTGAGGGAGAGAGATAGAGCTCACCTCTGTCTGTAGGGTCCCAGTGAGGGAGAGAGATAGAGCTCACCTCTGTCTGTAGGGTCCCAGTGAGAGAGAGAGCGAGAGCTCACCTCTGTCTGTAGTGTCCCAGTGAGGGAGAGAGATAGAGCTCACCTCTGTCTGTAGGGTCCCAGTGAGGGAGAGAGATAGAGCTCACCTCTGTCTGTAGGGTCCCAGTGAGGGAGAGAGTTAGAGCTCACCTCTGTCTATAGGGTCCCAGTGAGGGAGATAGAGAGAGCTCACCTCTGTCTGTAGGGTCCCAGTGAGGGAGAGAGGGAGAGCTCACCTCTGTCTGTAGGGTCCCAGTGAGGGAGAGAGGGAGAGCTCACCTCTATCTGTAGGGTCCCAATGAGGGAGAGAGGGAGAGCTCACCTCTGTCTGTAGGGTCCTCGTGAGGGAGAGAGGGAGAGCTCTCCTCTGTCTGTAGGGTCCCAGTGAGGGAGGGAGAGAGAGAGAGAGCTCATCTCTGTCTGTAGTGTCCCAGTGAGGGAGAGAGATAGAGCTCACCTCTCTCTGTAGGGTCCCAGTGAGGGAGAGAGGGAGAGCTCACCTCTGTCTGTAGGGTCCCAGTGAGGGATAGAGGGAGAGCTCACCTCTGTCTGTAGGGTCCCAGTGAGGGAGAGAGGGGGAGAGCTCACCTCTGTCTGTAGGGTCCCAGTGAGGGAGAGGGGTGGAGCTTCCCGATTATAAATTGATGTACCCTCTGATTCCCTGTCCAACTCCCTATTTACAGTTCCCTCTGATCTCCCTGTCCCCTCAACTTTCTCGAATATTAATTCCCTGTTTTCACTTCCAGAATATCCCCCAGTAAGATGAGGACTCTGCTGCTCATTCTGGGTTACCTGAGTAAGTCATTTTCATTGTCGACAAACTGCACTGTGTGTATTTAATGTCTTCATGTATAAAAATCTGCAAAATCTCCTCAGGTGTGTGATTTGCATCAGGGCAGCTTCAGGTCTGTGGCAGGGCTGGAAATCTGAGCGGAGAGGTTCCAACATGGAGTTTAAATTGAAATTCTTCCATTGCTATTATTTATACTTTTAATTATTGATCAGATTTAGAAGCTATGGATTTGTGATAGGTATTCCTTCATTTCTGTGCACAGTTTTGGTCTCCACATCACACAAAAGGGATGTAGAGGCACTGGAGAGGGAGTGAATCAACTTTTACAAGATGAAACCAGAACTGAGCTGTTATAACGATCAGGAAACACTGAACAAGTTGGGCCGCTTTTCTCTCGAAAAGAAAAAGGGTGAGGGGGACCTGATGGATGGCTTTAAAATTCTGACAGTAAACGTGTCGAAGGTGTTTCCACTTATAGACGAGACGAGATCTCGGGAGCCACCAATATAAGATAAATCTGTCACCAATAAATCCAATGGGGAATTCAGGAGAAACTTCTTTACCCAGAGAGTGGGGAGAATGGGGAGCTCGTCACCAGACAGAGGGGCTGAGGCGAGAGGCAGAGATTATCCACGGCTGAGCTCGATGAACACACAGAGGGAAAGGAATAGAAGGATATATTGATGGGCTGAGAGGAAGACGGCTGGGAGGAGGCTCGTGTGGAGCATAATCAGTGTTAGGACCAGGTCGGGAAAATTGCCTCTTCCTGTGCTTGTAAATTAATTATAATTCCGTGCCATACATACTTACACAATATTATATACATAACCTTAATTACCGAACAGGTGTAAAAATTCAACATTTGTAATATTTTCATTGCTGATTTATATTATTTATTACACATGTTATGTATAATTAATTTTTGCAGTACTGACTTATATTATTTATTATGCATTGGTAATAGATATATTACTTGCATTTTTGATTCATATTATATAATATGCATTTTAATATATCTTTAGTATTTGCATTATTGATTCATATTATTCATTATACATTAGTTATAGATATTTAATATTTGCTTTATTGATTCAAATTATTTATTATACATTTATGATAGATATTTCACATTTGCGTTTTTGATTATGAATAATTATTATGTAATTGTGATAAATATTTCATATTTGTAATAATGATTTATATTACTTTTTATGCATTTGTCTTTAATTTGACATGACTAATTCCTGGTATTTATTATGCATTTATCACATATATTTAATATTTGCAATACTGATTGATATTATGTATGATGTACTTGTTATAAACTTTCAAACTTGTATTATTGATTCATATTACATTATACGCATTTTTAATATATCTTTAATATTTGCATTATTGACTGATATTATTCATTATACATTTGTTATAGTTCTTGATCATTGTTTTATCAATTCATATAATTTAATATGCATTTTTATAGATATTTAACATTTGCATCGTTGTATAATATTAATTATTCTGCATCTGTAACCTATCTTTAATTTTTGCATTACACATTGATGTAATTTATTACGCCTTTATTATATCTTATTTTTTTTCATTCGTAATTCTGATTCTCCATTAGTAACAATTAATGAATTTTTTCATTATTGATTCATACTATTTATTCTGCGTTTGTGATAGATGTTTCGTATTTGCATATTTGATTAATATTAATTATTATGCATTTGGTATCGTAGTTAATATTTTTCTTACGAATTTATATTATTTATTATGCTTTAGTAATATATCTCAAGTATTGCCTTATTGATTCATTTTGTTATAATGCATCTGTGATCGATATTTCACATTTGCATCTTTGATTAATATTAATTATTATGCATTTGGTATCGTAGTTAATATTTTTCTTACGAATTTATATTATTTATTATGCTTTAGTAATATATCTCAAGGATTGCCTTATTGATTCATTTTGTTATAATGCATCTGTGATCGATATTTCACATTTGCATCTTTGATCAATATTAATTATTATGCATTTGTTATAGTATTTAACATTTGCATTACTGATTAATATTATTTATTATACATTTGTGATCTATCTTTAATTTTTGCATTTCGAATTCCTGGTATTTATTATGCATTTGTCACAGGTATTTAACATTTACAATACTGTTTGATATTGTTTAGCATTCCTTTGTAATAGATCTTGAGTATTTGCATTATTGATTGACATTAATTATTATACAATTGTGATCGATATTTCACAATTGCATCTTTGATTAGTATTAATTATTCTGCATTTGCAATAGTATTTAATATTTGCATTACTTATTATTAATTAATATGTATCTGTAACATATCTTTAATTTTCGCATTACACATTGCTATAATTTATTACGCCTTTGTTATATATCTAATTTTTTTCATGACTGATTCAGATTCTGCATTTGTAATAGTTACTGAATGTTTTCATTATTGATCCATACCATTTATTATGCATTTGTGAGAGATATATTTACTATTAATTATTATACATTTGGTATAGTAATTAATCTTTTTATTACAGATTTATATTATTTATTAGACATTAGTAATATATCTCAAGTATTGCATTCTTGATTCATTTTGTTCTGATGCATCTCTGATCGATATTTCACATTTGCATTTTTGATTAATATTAATTATTATCCATTTGTTATAGTATTTAATATTTGCGTAACTGATTTATGTTATTTATTAGGCATTAGTAATATATCTCAAACATTGCATTATTGATTCATTTCATTATGATGCACCTGTGATCGATATTTCACATTTGCATCTTTGATTAATATTAATTATTATGCATTTGTTGTAGTTCTTGATCATTTGCACGATAGATTCATGTAACTTATTATGCATTTTGATAGATAGTTAACATTTGCATCCTTGATTAATATTCATTATTATGCATTTGTAATAGTATTTAATATTTGCATCACTGATTAATATTAATTAATATGCATCTGTAACATACCTTTAATTTTTGCATTACACATTGATATAATTTATTACGCCTGTTATATATTTTATTTTTTACATTAGTAATTCTGATTCTGCATTTTTAATAGTTGATGAATGTTTTCATTATTGATACATGTTACTTAGTATGCATTTGTGATGGCTATCTACCATTTGCATATTTGACTAATATTAATTATTATGCATTTGGTATAGTGTTTAATATTTTTGTTATGGATTTATGTTACTGATTATGCAGTTGTAATATATCTCAAATATTGTATTATTGATTCATTTTGTTATGATGCACCTGTGATAGATGTTTTACATTTCCATCTTTGATTAATATTAATTATTATGCATTAGTTATGGTATTTAATATTTGCAATACTAATTGATGTTTTTAGCATTCCTTTGTAATAGATCTTGAGTATTTGCATTATCGATTCATGTTAATTATTATACAATTGATATAGAGATTTCACATTTGTACCTTTGATTAATATTATTCTGCATTTGTAATATATATAAAATGTTTGTAATTCTGATTGATATTACTAATTTTACATTTATAATATCTCAAATATTGCATTATTGATATTATTTATTATTCCTTTGTAATATATCTTTAATTTTTGCATTACTGATTTATGTGATTTATTATGCATTGGTAATAGAATTTAATACTTGCAATATTGATTCATATTTTATAATATATATTTTAATATATCTTTAATATAGGCATTACTGATTATTATTAATCATTAAACATTTGTTTTAGTTCTTAATCATTTGCATTATAGATTCATCTAATGTATTATGCATTTTTTTATACATATTCAACATTTGCATCGTTGATTAATATTAATTGTTATGCATTTGTAACATATCTTCAATTTTTGCATTAAGATTGATATAATTTATTGCACATTTGTTATAAATCTTATTTTTTTATTACTAATTCATATTCTGCATGTTCATGAATATTTTCATTATTGATTCATTTTGTTATAATGGATTTGTAATGGATGTTTCACATTTGCATATTTGATTAATATTAATTATTATACATTTGTTATTGTATTTAATATTTTTATTACAGATTTGTATTATTAATTAGACATGTGTAATATATCTCAAGTATTGCCTTATTGATTCATTTTATTATAATGCATCTGTGATCGATATTTCACATTTGAATCATTGATTATTAATTATAATGTATTTGTTACAGTATTTAATATTTGCTATTCTCATTGATTTTATTATATATTTTTAATATATCTCAAATATTGCATTATTGATGCATATTATTCATTATTCCTTTAAAATATCACTTTAATCTTTGCATTACAGATTTATATTATTAATTATTCCTTTGTGTTATAACTTTAATATTTGCATTACTGATTTATATTATTTATTATGCATTTGTGATGGATATTTCACACTTGCATTATTGATTCATGTTAATTATTATGCACTTGGAACATATCTTTCATAATTGGAGTATTGATTTGTATTATTTATTACACATTTGTAATAGAGCATAAGAACATAAGAAATAGGAGCAGGAGTCGACCATTTGGCCCCTCGAGCCTGCTCCGCCATTCAATAATATCGTGGCTGATCTGATCTTGGCCTCAACTCCACATCCCCGCCCACTCCCCATATGCCTTCACTCCCTGATCGTTCAAAGATCTGTCTATCTCCACCTTAAATATAATCAATGACCCAGCCTCCACAGCTCTCTGCGGCAGAGAATTCCAAAAATACACGACCCTCTGAGAGAAGAAATTCCTCCTCAGCTCCGTTCTAAAGGGGCGGCACCTTATTCGGAAACTATGCCCCCTAGTTCTAGATTTCCCCACAAGGGGAAAATCCTCTCTGCATCTACCCTGTCGAGCCCCCTCAGAATCTTATATGTTTCAACAAGTTCACCTCTCATTCTTCTAAACTCCAATGAGTAGAGGCCCAACCGGCTGAACCTTTCTTCATAAGACAAACCCGTCATCTTCGCATTCATCCCAGTGAACCTTTTCTGAACTGCTTCCAATGCAAGTATATTCCTCCTTTATTAAGGAGACCAGAACTGTGCACGCAGTACTCCAGGTGTGGCCTCACCAATACCCTGTATAACTGGAGCAAGACTTCCCTGCTTTTATACTCCATCCCCTTCGCAATAAAGGCCAAGATACCATTGGCCTTCCTGATCACTTGCTGTACCTGCATACTATCCTTTTGTGTTTCATGCACAAGTAACCCCCAGGTCCCGCTGTACTGCAGCACTTTGCAATTTCTCCCCATTTAAATAATAATTAGCTTTTTTATTTTTCCTCCCAAAGTGGATAACCTCACAGTTTCCCACCTAATACTTCATTGGCCAATTTTTTACCCACACACTTTGCCTGCCTATATCTATTTGTACATTGTGTCCTGCTCACAACTGGCTCTCCCACCCATCTTTGTATTATCAGCAAACATGGCTCCATTACTCTCATCCCTTCATCCAAATCATTAATATAGATTGTAAATAGTGCATGCCCCAATAGTATTTAATATTTGTATTAGTGATTTATTATTTTATTGTGCATGTGTAATCAAAAGGCATTCGATAAGGTGCCACACAAAAGGTTACTGCAGAAGATAAAGGTACGCGGAGTCAGAGGAAATGTATTAGCATGGATAGAGAATTGGCTGACCAACAGAAAGCAGAGAGTCGGGATAAATGGGTCCTTTTCCGGTTGGAAATCAGTGGTTAGTGGTGTGCCACAGGGATCGGTGCTGGGACCACAACTGTTTACAATATACATAGATGACCTAGAAGAGGGGACAGAGTGTAGTGCAACAAAATTTGCACATGACACAAAGATTAGTGGGAAAGCGGGTTGTGTCGAGGACACAGAAAGGTTGCAAGGAGATTTAGATAGGTTAAGCGAATGGGCTAAGGTTTGGCAGATGGAATACAATGTCGGAAAGTGTGAGGTCATCCACCTTGGGAAAAAAAACAGTAAAAGAGAATATTATTTGAATGGGGAGAAATTACAACATGCTGCGGTGCAGAGGGACCTGGGGGTCCTTGTGAATGAATCCCAAAAAGTTAGTTTGCAGGTGCAGCAGGTAATCAGGAAGGCGAATGGAATGTTGGCCTTCATTGCGAGAGGGATGGAGTACAAAAGCAGGGAGGTCCTGCTGCAACTGTACAGGGTATTGGTGAGGCCGCACCTGGAGTACTGCGTGCAGTTTTGGTCACCTTACTTCAGGAAGGATATACTAGCTTTGGAGGAGACACAGAGACGGTTCACAAGGCAGATTCCGGAGATGAGGGGGTTACCTTATGATGATAGATTGATTAGACTGGGTCTTTATTCGTTGGAGTTCAGAAGGATGAGGGGTGATCTTATAGAAACATTTAAAATAATGAAAGGGATAGACAAGAGAGAGGCAGAGAGGTTGTGTCCACTGGTCGGGCAGACTAGAACTAGGGGGCACAGCCTCAAAATACGGAGGAGCCAATTTTAAACTGAGTTGAGAAGGAATTTCTTCTCCCAGAGGGTTGTGAATCTGTGGAATTCTCTGCCCAAGGAAGCAGTTGAGGCTAGCTCATTGAATGTATTCAGAACACAGATCGATAGATTTTTAATCAATAAGGGAATTAAGGGTTACGGGGAGAGGGCGGTTAAGTGGAGCTGAGTCCACGGCCAGATCAGCCATGATCTTATTGAATGGCGGAGCAGGCTCGAGGGGCTAGATAGCCGACTCCTGTTCCATGTTCTTATGTTCTTATGTTCTTATGTTTTGTTCTCCTAATCTGAGGAAGGACGTTCTTGCTATTGGGGGAGTGCAGCGAAGGTTCACCAGACTGATTCCCGGGATGGCAGGACTGACATATGAGGAGAGACTGGATCGACTGGGCCTTTATACACTGGAGTTTTGAAGGATGAGAGGGAATCTCATAGAAACATATAAAATTCTGACGGGACTGGACAGGTTAGATGCAGGAAGAATGTTCCCGATGTTGGGGAAGTCCAGAACCAGGGGACACAGTCTTAGGATAAGGGGTAAGCCATTTAGGACCGAGATGAGGAGAAACTTCTTCACCCAGAGAGTGGTGAACCTGTGGAATTCTCTACCACAGAGAGTTGTTGAAACCAGTTCATTGGATATATTCCAGAGGGAGTTAGATATGGTCCTTACGCCTAAAGGGATCGAGGGGTATGGAGAGAAAGCAGGAAATGGGTACTGAAGGAATGATCAGCCATGATCTTATTGAATGGTGGTGCAGGCTCGAAGGGCCGAATGGCCGACTCCTGAACCTATTTTCTATGTTTCGATGTAATATATTTTTAATTTTTATGTTACTGATTGATATTATTTATTAAGCATTTGTAATAGATATTTAATATTTGCATCATTGATTCAAATTATTTATTATGCATTTGTCAGATATTAATATTTGCATTACCGATTTATATTATTTATGAATTTGTAATATATCTTTAATATTTTCATTATTGATTAATATTAATTATGCGATTTTAATAGCTATTTATTATTTTCATTATTGATTCATATAATGATTATGTATTTGTAATAGATATATATTATTTGTATTATTGATTCATATTATGGGGTTATGGGGAGCGGGCGAGGAAGTGTTGAGACCAAGGTCAGATCAGCCCTGATCTTATATAATGGTGCAACAGGCTCGAGGGGCTAAATGGCCGACGCCTGCTCCTATTTCTTATCTTCATATATTATTTATTATGTACTTGAAATAGTTATTTAATATTTGTATTATCGATTCATATTTGCATGATGTATTTATGATCGATATTTAACTGCTTTATTGATTCATAATATTCATTAGGGTTTTGTAATAGATACTTAATATTTGTATTATCGATTCATATTTGCATGATTTAGTTATGATCGATATTTAATATTGGCATTGTTAATCGATATTATTAATTCCCCTCCTTCCTGGAGTCTGTTTACACCTCAAGAGATTTAAGGATGTTCATCTTATGTTTTTTATTTATAAGATGCCCTTAAATCACCGATCTTTCTTTGCACATATAAACGGATTTGTACTGCAAATATTATAGTTATATTTACACAACTCTTTCTAATATTTAGACAGCTGGATTTGTTTTTTATATGTAATACTGATACTTAAGTATTTGCACGTTTAAATGATCATTTACATTTGTATGTTTGTTTATATTTCTCACGATCATTAATTTATCACCTTTACGTTCCATTCTTAAATGTATCTTAAAATTTAGATTTCAAATTCACTATTTGGGTCCCAGCAGGAGAATTGTGTCCAAGTCTGGGCACCACACTTTAGGACGTATCTGCAGCTTTGGAGAGGGTGCAGAAGAGGATTTATTAGAATGGTTACAGAGATGTGGGATTGTAGTTACCGTGATAGACTGGAGAAACTGGGGCTGTTCGTCTCAGTGTCCAGAAGCTGAAGAGGAGAATTGAGGGAGGTGCTTAAAGCCATGAAGGATTTAGATCGAAGGATTTAAACATTCACTGCCTCCACCACCGGCGCACCGTGGCTACCGTCTACAAGATGCACTGCAGCAACTCGCCAAGGCTTCATCAGGAGCTCATCCCAAACCCGCGACCTTTGCCGCCTCGAAGGACAAGGGCAACAGGCGCGTGGGAACACCACCACCTCCACGTTCCCAACCAAGTCACACACACCATCCCGACTTGGAAATATATCGGCCGTTCCTTCATCGTCTCTGGGTCCAAACCCAGGAACTCCCTCCCTAACAGCACTGTGGGAGCACCTTCACCACACGGACTGCAGCGGTTCAAGCAGGTGGCTCACAACCAGCTTGTCAAGGGGCCATTCGGGACGGGCAATAAATCCTGGCCTTGCCCACATCCCAGGAATGAATAATAGAAAAGTTGGAATACATTGCCGGATAGCCTGATGGAAACAGATTCAATAGTAACCTTCAGAAGGGAATTGGATGAAAACATGATGGAAAAAAAACCGCAACGGTGTGGAGAAAGACTAACTGGATTTCTGTTTGAAAGAACAAGCGCAGATTCGATGGGCCGAGTGGCCGCCTTCTGTGCTATACTGTTCTGTGATTCTGTGATATTCCTACACTCAGTCATTCTATCAGAATATTTATCAGATAATATTCAATATATTATGAAAATACATTTGATATTCAACATTTATAGATTCAGGATTAATATCTTCATTATTGACATATACATATATATATATATATAAATAATGTTATAGGTTTATCAATGAAGAACCAAGAACACCAAATTATTTCGAATCGAATTTAACCCCAGGATTAAGACACTGACCATCCAGTGTCCCCACCCTCTACACTCAGTGTTCACCTGGGGACTGAGATACCCCATGGTATCTCCCACTGACCATCCAGTGTCCTCACCCTCTACACTCAGTGTTCACCCGGGGACTGAGATACCCCAAGGTATCTCCCACTGACCATCCAGTGTCCCCACCCTCTACACTCAGTGTTCACCTGGGGACTGAGATACCCCATGGTATATCCCACTGACCATCCAGTGTCCCCACCCTCTACACTCAGTGTTCACCTGGGGACTGAGGTACCCCATGGTATCTCCCACTGACCATCCAGTGTCCCCACCCTCTACACTCAGTGTTCACCCAGGGACTGAGATATCCTATGGTATCTTCCACTGACCTTCCAGTGTCCCCACCCTCTACACTCAGTGTTCACCCGGGGACTGAGATACCCCATGGTATCTCCCAGTGACCATCCAGTGCCCCCCTCTCTACACTCAGTGTTCACCCGGGGACTGAGATACCCCATGGTATCTCCCACTGACCATCCAGTGTCCCCACACTCTACACTCAGTGTTCACCCGGGGACTGAGGTACCCCATAGTATCTCCCACTGACCAGCCAGTGCCCCCACCCTCTACACTCAGTGTTCACCTGGGGACTGAGATACCCCATGGTATCTCCCACTGACCATCCAATGTCCCCACCCTCTACACTCAGTGTTCACCCAGGGACTGAGATACCCCACGGTATCTCCCACTGACCATCCAGTGTCCCCACTCTCTACACTCAGTGTTCACCCGGGGACTGAGATACCCCATGGTATCTCCCAATGACCGTCCAGTGTCCCCACCCTCTACACTCAGTGTTCATCTGAGGACTGAGTTACCCCATGGTATCTCCCACTGACCATCCAGTGTCCCCAATCTCTGCACTCAGTGTTCACCTGGGGACTGAGATACCCCATGGTATCTCCCACTGACCATCCAGTGTCCCCAATCTCTGCACTCAGTGTTCACCCAGGGACTGAGATACCTCATGGTATCTCCCGCTGACCATCCAGTGTCCCCACCCTCTACACTCAGTGTTCACCGGGGGACTGAGATACCCCATGGTATCTCCCACTGACCATCCAGTGTCCCCACCCTCTACACTCAGTGTTCACCTGGGGACTGAGATACACCATGGTATCTCCAACTGACCATCCAGTGTCCCCACTCTCTACACTCAGTGTTCACCTGGGGACTGAGATACCCCATGGTATCTACCACTGTCCATCCAGTGTCCGCACCCTCTACACTCAGTGTTCACCTGGGGACTGAGACATCCCATGGTATCTCCCACTGACCATCCAGTGTCCCCACTCTCTACACTCAGTGTTCACCCAGGGACTGAGATACCCCATGGTATCTCCCACTGACCATCCAGTGTCCCCACCCTCTACACTCAGTGTTCACCTGAGGACTGAGATACCCCATGGTATCTCCCACTGACCATCCAGTGTCCCCACCCTCTACACTCAGTGTTCATCTGAGGACTGAGATACCCCACGGTATCTCCCACTGACCATCCAGTGTCCCCACCCTCTACACTCAGTGTTCACCTGGGGACTGAGATACCTCATGATATCTCCCACTGACCATCCAGTGTCCCCACTGTCTACACTCAGAGTTCACCTGGGGACTGAGGTACCCCATGGTATCTCCCACTGACCATCCAGTGTCTCCACCCTCTACACTCAGTGTTCACCTGGGGACTGAGATACTCCATGGTATCTCGCACTGACCATCCAGTATCCCCACCCTCTACACTCAGTGTTCACCTGGGGACTGAGATACCCCATGGTATCTCCCACTGACCATCCAGTGTCCCCACCCTCTACACTCAGTGTTCACCTGGGGACTGAGATACCCCATGGTATCTCCCACTGCCCATCCAGTGTCCCCACTCTCTACACTCAGTGTTCACCTGGGGACTGAGATACCCCATGGTATCTCCCACTGTGGAAATTTATTTTTATCTAAGCTGATACCATACGGTATTTGTGTGCCTTTTGATCAAAATGGAGTCCTGGCCCTTCCAGAACTTTCTGCATTTTAGCAGTCAGCTTGCATAAACAGCTAAACCTGGTTTGAGATGGCTGATGGCCATCAGACAGCTCGCAGACAAGTCATGCTGAGACAAGTAACCCCCCTCCCCCATGGTGCTCTCCTATTGTCTACACTACAGGAGTTCCATGTCACCCCACCCTTATCTTCTAGCCATTATCTCTTTCCGAGACCTCATCCATTTGATGCAAACACACAAACTGACCAGGAAATTGGAACAACCCTGACACAATGCAAGACAGGTAATAGCTCATTACCACACTCTCATCGAGTGATGGCCGGCTGGCCAACAAAAAACCCTGACAAAAGGAAATATCTGGATACCATGTCAGGACCAGGATATAGTAATTAACTCTTTATCTGTATTCACTGACTGTGAGACAGAGCAATACACAGGGAGAGGCCAGAACTTGGGTTTTACTGTATAAATATTTTGTTAAACTGAACCATAGTGGAGGTGTTCACTTAGCCCTTGACTGAGTGTGACCTATCCCTTGCGAGCAAGTAAATTAAAGAAACTTCTACCGGAGCTGTAAGTGTCGGAGTCATTCTTTTCGGAGGTCGAGATTTCGACACCACTGACCATCCAGTGTCCCACCCCTCTACACTCAGTGTTCACCCAGGGACTGAGTTACCCCATGGTATCTCCCACTGACCATTCAGTGTCCCCACTCTCTGCACTCAGTGTTCACCTGGGGACTGAGATACCCCATGGTATCTCCCACTGACCATCCAGTGTCCCCACTCTCTGCACTCAGTGTTCACCTGGGGACTGAGATACCCCATGGTATCTCCCACTGACCATCCAGTGTCCCCCCCGCTACACTCAGTGTTCACCTGGGGACTGAGATACCCCATGGTATCTCCCACTGACCATCCAGTGTCCCCCCCTCTACACTCAGTGTTCACCCAGGGACTGAGGTACCCCATGGTATCTCCCACTGACCATCCAGTGTCCCCACTCTCTACACTCAGTGTTCACCTGGGGACTGAGATACCCCATGGTATCTCCCACTGACCATCCAGTGTCCCACTCTCTACACTCAGTGTTCACCTGGGGACTGAGATACCCCATGGTATCTCCCACTGACCATCCAGTGTCCCCCCCTCTACATTCAGTGTTCACCTGGGGACTGAGATACCCCATGGTATCTCCCACTGACCATCCAGTGTCCCCCCCGCTACACTCAGTGTTCACCTGGGGACTGAGATACCCCATGGTATCTCCCACTGACCATCCAGTGTCCCCCCCTCTACACTCAGTGTTCACCCAGGGACTGAGGTACCCCATGGTATCTCCCACTGACCATCCAGTGTCCCCACTCTCTACACTCAGTGTTCACCTGGGGACTGAGATACCCCATGGTATCTCCCACTGACCATCCAGTGTCCCCCCCTCTACACTCAGTGTTCACCCAGGGACTGAGGTACCCCATGGTATCTCCCACTGACCATCCAGTGTCCCCACTCTCTACACTCAGTGTTCACCTGGGGACTGAGATACCCCATGGTATCTCCCACTGACCATCCAGTGTCCCACTCTCTACACTCAGTGTTCACCTGGGGACTGAGATACCCCATGGTATCTCCCACTGACCATCCAGTGTCCCCCCCTCTACATTCAGTGTTCACCTGGGGACTGAGATACCCCATGGTATCTCCCACTGACCATCCAGTGTCCCCCCCGCTACACTCAGTGTTCACCTGGGGACTGAGATACCCCATGGTATCTCCCACTGACCATCCAGTGTCCCCCCCTCTACACTCAGTGTTCACCCAGGGACTGAGGTACCCCATGGTATCTCCCACTGACCATCCAGTGTCCCCACTCTCTACACTCAGTGTTCACCTGGGGACTGAGATACCCCATGGTATCTCCCACTGACCATCCAGTGTCCCACTCTCTACACTCAGTGTTCACCTGGGGACTGAGATACCCCATGGTATCTCCCACTGACCATCCAGTGTCCCCCCCTCTACATTCAGTGTTCACCTGGGGACTGAGATACCCCATGGTATCTCCCACTGACCATCCAGTGTCCCCCCTCTACATTCAGTGTTCACCTGGGGACTGAGATACCCCATGAGGTCTATCTGTGAGCAGTGAGTTGGAGGAGAGGCTGAGCTGGGAGACAGATTGGAACCTGGTTTAGAGAAGGAGGAAAGGATCCAGGTTTAATTTGGGGGAGTTTTCACCAGGGCGGAGAGTGAGACTGAGGTTATTGGTGCTTCAGGGGTACAAGGCGCTGTGTAACATTAACTGTGCTTTATATTAACATTAAACACCTTTTTGCCACTCAGTCACAGACTCCTCACTCACTGACCCGTGTGTAAATCACACAGTCCTGGACCAGCCCTGGAGGAGCACGGATTGTGGTTTGACTGACTGCATCGGAACCAAACAGTGTGATTGGGATCTTGTCCAAGGATGGTACAGATTTAAAAGGTAACGTGAGGGGGAAGTGACAGATAAACTGATCAATAAACCAGGAGTAAATGTACTGAAGAGAGCAAAGTGTGAGATTAGGAAGCGGTTGTGTAGAGAGAGCGGGACCATCAGTCAGAGCAATGGGGCAGGGAGTGGATAAAGGGAAAGTGGAACAGCTTCTCTCAGTTGATCATTGAATCAGTTCAGGGACTGACTGACTCTGTGTGATTGTTGTTTCAGTTCTGGCGGATGGAAGATTCCGGAGACTGCGGTCCCAGAAAATCACTGCTCCACAAACTTCCCAGGCTGGTTAAACGGTACTTTCAGACTTTATAAGCTCAGATTTACATTCACTGTCCAGCACTGTTCACCTCGGTTACATTCTTCAATATTTATAATCCTCATTTCAGGAGCTCATCCCACCGTGGGACAGGGAGAAGTGACGAGGACAGTGTGTTTTAACTGGGATAGAACTCCCTGCGACTGGACCCTGGAGATAAAGATCAAAAACTGCACCAGTTACTCCGTTTACCAGTTGAAGCCGACAAACTGTAACTTGGCTTTTTGCACAGGTACATTGCCGATTGTGAATGACCCAGAGGGGTGACCCTGGGATGTCCCGTGAAAGCAACACCAATAAGAAAGTTACACGCCCCTTCTGGTTGTATGGGACACAACAGACAAAGTGTCTGAAACACAAAGTGATCTTTTCACCAAAGCTCCAGGGAGCTGAATCAGACTCTGCTCTGTGTGTGTGTCGGGCGCTCTGTTCCCTGGGGTGCCCAGTGATGGCGATAGACCCCCAGTATAGGGCTGGGCCCCCCACGCTCCCTCTCCAAGATTTACAGGTCCCGGGGAGTGGGATTGCGATATTCGGGGTTATAGAAAGACAATCTCCGGGCTTCATTATCAGCCTGATGAACTGTCCGGGTGTTCTCCACTCTCGCCTGTTCTCTTCCTTTGTTACAGATCCCGAGACATCCCCAACTCAGGGGCCTGAGGAACAATCGACTCTCGAATCCACTGCCCGTCCATCCACTATCCCAGCGGGGTCTACAGCCCCAGGTATCTGCCTTGTGGGGTCCATTCTACACAGACTGTTCACCCAGTGTAACTGCTGAAATACTCAGTCCCTCAGAGTCATCCAGTCTCATACCGAGGGGAGTGGGATGAGGAGACGGAGATGAGTGGGATGAAAAGACTGAGGGGAGTAGGCTGAGGGGACTGAGGTGAGTGGGATGAAAAGACTGAGGGGAGTAGGCTGAGGGGACTGAGGGAGTGGGATGTAGTGACTGAGGGGAGTGGAATGGGACGATAATGGGTTAGTGTCCTTTCGAGAAGGAAATCTGCCGTCCTTACCCGGTCTGGCCTATATGTGACTCCAGACCCACAGCAATGTGGTTGACTCTGAACTGCCCTCTGAAATTGCCCAACGAGACACTCAGTTCTATTCAAGAAGATGGCACCCCACCTCTTTCTTAATGGCGATTAGGAATGGGCAACAAATTCTGGCCTTGCCATTGACTCCCACATGCTGGGACTGAATAAAACAATAATACAGTGAGTGAGGCGAGTGGGATGTAGAGTCTGAGGGGCATGGGATTGGATGATTCTGCGTTATACAAAGACTGGTGTCTGACAATCTCCGGGGATCTAGTACCAGCCTGATGATCTGTTCTGGGGTTCCCCACTCTGCACTCTCCCATGTCTCTCTTCCTTTATTACAGATACCGAGACATCCCCAACTCAGGGGCCCGAGGAACAATCAACTCGAGAATCGACTGAGCGTCCACCCACTATCCCAGTGGGGTCTGAGGACTCAGGTATCTGCCTTGTGGTGTCCATTCTAACTGTTCCTTGCTCCCACTGTAACTACATAAATATTCAGTCCCGCAGATTAATTCCGGTCTCTTACTGAGGGGAGTGGGATGTAGTGACCGAGGGGAGTGGGATGTAGTGGCCGAGGGGAGTGGGATGTAGTGACCGAGGGGAGTGGGATGTAGTGACCGAGGGGAGTGGGATGTAGTGACTGAGGGGAGTGGGATGTAGTGACTGAGGGGAGTGGGATGTAGTGACCGAGGGGAGTGGGATGTAGTGACTGAGGGGAGTGGGATGTAGTGACTGAGGGGAGTGGGATGCAGTGACCGAGGGGAGTGGGATGTAGTGACTGAGGGGAGTGGGATGTAGTGACTGAGGGGAGTGGGATGTAGTGACTGAGGGGAGTGGGATGTAGTGACCGAGGGGAGTGGGATGTAGTGACCGAGGGGAGTGGGATGGGGTTATTATGGGTTATATAAATACTAAGTCAATCAGCGAAGTAAATCTACTGTCCTTACCTGCTCTGGACTTTATACGTCTCCCGACCCACAGCAATGTCTTGGAAACTTAACTGCTCTCTGAAATTAGCCAGTCACTCTGTCGTATTCACGAAGACGGCTCATGACCAACGTCTCTCGGGCAATTAGAGATGGGCAATAAATGCCGGCTTGCCAGTGTCGCCCACAACCCAGGACCGAATAAAAAATGCAGTGACTGAGGGGAGTGGGTTTGGTGATTCTGGGTTCTATAAAGTCTGGTTTCTAACAATCGACGTGGGTATCTGCCGTGTAGGGTCCATTCGACGCAGACTGTTCACCATCATCACTGTATCTCTCTCTGTCTGGCTCTCTTTCTCTCTGTGGTCCTGTCTGCATCCCTCTGCGTCCCTTCCTGGATCTCTGTCTCTCTCTGTCCATCTCTTTTTCTCTCTGTGTCCCAGTCTCTATCACGATGTCTCTTCCTCTCTGTGCCCCTGCCTTTAACTCTCTCTCTGTCTGTCTGCCTCTCCTTCCTGTCATCTCCGTCTCTCTCTCCCTCCTGTCATCTCCGTCTCTCTCTCCCTCCTGTCCTCTCTCTCTGTCTGTCTGCCTCTCCTTTCTGTCCTCTTCGTTTCTCTCTCCCCCCTGTCCTCTCCGTCTCTCTTTCCCTCCTGTCCTCTCTCCAGTCCATCAACCAGTCAGAATCCCAGTGAAATTCAGGTTGTTTTTATTTGACCCTCGAACTCCGGGACTGTTTTACATCAGTGGACGCTCTGAGCACACCTAACTTTCAGGAGGATTTTGTTGAGGTTGAGGACATTTCAGATTCTCAACAATTCCTGGAAATGAAAACCCTCCCTCTGTCTTAGTCAGGCGCAAAGAGATCGGGCCCGAGTCTCCCAAAGCAGGTCTGTGCTCACAGAGCCATCAATGTCAGTCACTGACTTTGCCCGGTCGGTGCTGTCACAACACAAGGTGCTGTCTCTTGTATTCACTGTAAAATCACTGGGACCAACACGGGAACATATCATATGCTGCTTCACTAATCTTCTCGCTCCCACAACTCCCCCTCACTCTCGCTGATGTCATCTCTCTGTTTATCTCCCTTTCTTTCTGTCTGTCTCTTTCCACATCTCTCTGACTCTCTCACTCTCTATCTCTGTCTCTCTCCGGGTTTGTGACTCTCTCTCTGTCTTTCCCGTTCTCTTTGTCGCTCTCTCTATATATGTTTTCTCACTCCCTCACTCTCTACTGCTGTCTCATTCTGCCTCTTCGTTTCTCTCTCTCTCCATTTTCAATTTCTCTATGTCTCTCTATCTCTCTCCAAGACTATCTCTCTCTCTCTCTCTCTGCAACTCTCGTTCTGTGTGCCTGTCTCTCGTCCTCTTGCTCTCTCGCACCTCTCGTTCTCTGTATATTTGTCTCTCCCTGACTCTCGGCCTGTCTCGGTCTCCGTCTCCCTCTCCCTCTCTCTCTGTCTCTATCTCTCCAGGTCTCTCTACCTCTTTCTCCATCTCTGTGTGTAGCTTTCTCTCTCTGCCTCTCTCTGTCTATCTCTCTGCCTCCCTCACTGTCTCACTTTTTCTCTGTCTCCATCTCTCTATATCTCTCTAACTCTTTCTCTATCTCTGTGTGTAGCTCAATCTCTATCTGCCTCTCTCTGTCTATCTCTCTCCTTGTCTCGTTCTGCCTCTCTCTGTCTGTCTCTCTCACGGTCTCTCTCCTTGTCTCTCTCTGACTTTCGATCTGTCTCGCTCTCCCTCTTTCTCTCTAACACTCTCTCTCTGCCTCTCTCTGTCTCTCTCTCTCTCTCACTATCTCTCTCCTTGTCTCTCTCTGACTCTCGATCTGTCTCGCTCTCCCTCTGTCTCTCTAACTCTCTCTCTCTCTGCCTATCTCTGTCTCTCTCTCTCTCACTATCTCTCTCCTTGTATCTCTCTGACTCTCTATCTGTCTCTCTAACTCTCTCTCTAGCACTCTCTCTCTCTGTCTATCTCTCTCAATGTCTCCCTCCTTGTCTCTCTCTGACTCTCGATCTGTCTCGCTCTCCCTCTGTCTCTCTAACTCTCTCTCTCTCTGCCTCTCTCTGTCTCTCTCTCTCACCCACTATCTCTCTCTTTGTATCTCTCTGACTCTCTATCTGTCTCTCTAACTCTCCCTCTAACACTCTCTCTCTCTCTGTCTATCTCTCTCACTGTTTCCCTCCTTGTCTCTCTCTGACTCTCGATCTGTCTCGCTCTCCCTCTGTCTCTCTAACTCTCTCTCTCTCTCTGCCTATCTTTCCCTCTCACTGAAAGATGGGGCAAATGTGGGAGAGCTCAGTCACTGAGTACGTTGAAGACAGAGGTGGAAAGTGTTGGGGTACAGAGGGACAGGGGGACAGTGGGGGAAGGTGGAGTTGAGGCCGATGATTGACCATGATCCTGCTGAATGGCGGAGCAGGCTCGAGGGGCCGAATGGTCGACTCCTGCTGCTGTTCCTTATGTCCTTATGAGAAAGTCACAAAGGAAGAAAATAAATCATATCTGAAGAGGGGACAGGAGGAGACGAAATAGGGCGAGAGAAAAACATAGAAGCAGAGAAAATAGGTTCAGGAGTCGGCAATTCGGCCCTTCGAGCCTGCACAACCATTCAATAAGATCATGGCTGATCATTCCCTCAGTAACCCTTTCCTGCTTTCTCTCCATACCTCTCGATCCCTTTGCCGTAAGGGCCACATTTAACTCCCTCTGGAATATATCCAATGAACTGGTCCCAACAACTCTCTGCGGCAGGGAATTCCACAGGTTCACTACAGTTTCTCCTCATCTCGGTCCTAAATGTCTTACCCCTTATCCTTAGATTGTGACCCCTGGTTCTGGACTTCCCCAACATCGGGAACATTCTTCCCGCATCTGGCCTTGCCAGTGACTCCCACATGCTGGGACTGAATAAAACAATAATACAGTGAGTGAGGGGAGTGGGACATAGAGACTGAGGGACATGAGATTGGATGATTCTGCGTTATACAAACACTGGTGTCTGACAATCTCCGGGGATCTAGTACCAGCCTGATGATCTGTTCTGGGGTTCTCCACTCTGCACTCTCCCATGTCTCTCTTCCTTTATTACAGATACCGAGACACCCCCAACTCAGGGGCCCGAGGAACAATCGACTCGAGAATCGACTGAGCGTCCAGCCACTATCCCAGCGGGGTCTGAGGACTCAGGTATCTGCCTTGTGGGGTCCATTCTAACTGTTCCTTGCTCCCACTGTAACTACATAAATATTCAGTCCCGCAGATTAATTCCAGTCTCTTACTGAGGGGAGTGGGATGTAGTGACCGAGGGGAGTGGGATGTAGTGACCGAGGGGAGTGGGATGTAGTGACCGTGGGGAGTGGGATGTAGTGACTGAGGGGAGTGGGATGTAGTGACTGAGGAGAGTGGGATGTAGTGACCGAGGGGAGTGGGATGTAGTGACCGAGGGGAGTGGGATGTTGTGACCGAGGGGAGTGGGATGGGGTTATTATGGGTTATATAAATACTAAGTCCTTCAGGGAAGTAAATCTACTGTCCTGACGTGCTCTGGACTTTATATGTCTCCCGACCCACAGCAATGTCTTGGAAACATAACTGCTCTCTGAAATTAGCCAGTCACTCTGTCGTATTCACGGAGGCGGCTCACGACCAACGTCTCTCGGGCAATTAGAGATGGGCAATAAATGCCGGCTTGCCAGTGTCGCCCACAACCCAGGACCAAATAAAAAATGCAGTGACTGAGGGGAGTGGGTTTGGTGATTCTGGGTTCTATAAAGTCTGGTTTCTAACACTCGACCTGGGTATCTGCCGTGTCAGGTCCATTCTACGCAGACTGTTCACCATCATTACTGTATCTCTCTCTGTCTGTCTCTCTTTCTCTCTGTGTTCCTCTCTCTATCATAATGTCACTTCCTCTCTGTGCCCCTGCCTGTATCTCTCTCTCTGTCTGTCTGCCTCTCCCTCCTGTCCTCTCTCTCTCTCTCTCCCTCCTGTCCTCTCTCTCTCTCTCTCCCTCCTGTCCTCTCTGTCTCCCTCTCCCTCATGTGCTCTCTGTCTCTCTCTCCCTCCTGTCCTCTCTCTCTCTCTCTCCCTCCTGTCCTCTTTCTCTCTTTCTCCCACCTATCCTCTCTCTCTCTCTCCCTCTTATCCTCTCTCTCTGCCTCTCCCTCCTATCCTCCTCTATCTCTCTCTCCCTCCTGTCCTCCTCTATCTCTCTCTCCCTCCTGTCCTCCTCTATCTCTCTATCCCTCCTGTCCTCTCTGTCTCTCTCTCCCTCCTGTCCTCCTCTATCTCTCTATCCCTCCTGTCCTCTCTGTCTCTCTCTCCCTCCTGTCCTCTGTCACTCTCTCCCTCCTGTCCTCTCTGTCTCTCTCTCCCTCCTGTCTTCTCTGTCTCTCTCTCCCTCCTGTCCTCTGTCACTCTCTCCCTCCTGTCCTCTCCCTCTCACCCTCCCTCCTGTCATCTCTGTCTCTCTCTCCCTCCTGTCCTCTCTGTCTCTCTCTCCCTCCTGTCCTCTCTCCAGTCCATCAACCAGTTAGAATCCCACTGAAATTCAGCTTGTCTTTATTTGACCCTCGAACTCGGGGACTGTTTTACATCAGTGGACGCTCTGATCACACCCAACTTTCAGTAGGATTTTGTTGAAGGTGAGAACATTTCAGGGAAATGAAATCCCTCCCTGTGTCTTAGTCAGGCGCAAATAGATCGGGCTCGAATCTCCCCAAAAGGTGTGTGCTCGCAGAGCCATCACTGTCAGTCGTAGAAAAATAGAAACATAGACAATAGGTGCAGGAGTCGGCCATTCGGCCCTTCGAGCCTGCACCACCATTCAATAAGATCATGGCTGATCATTCTCTCAGTACCCCTTTCCTGCTTTCTCTCCATACCCCTCGATCCCTTTAGCTGCAAGCACCATATCTAACTCCCTCTGGAATATATCCAATGAACTGGCCTCCACAACTCTCTGCGGTAACTGTATCTGTCCGTCACTGATTTTGCCCGGTCGGTGCTGTCGCAAAACAAGGTGCTGTCTCTTGTATTCACTGTAAAACCACTGGGGCCAACACGGGAACATATCATATGCTGCTTCACTAATCAGCTCTTGCCTTCCATCACAACTCCCCCTCACTCTCGATGATTAATCTCTCTGTTTATCTCCCTTTCTTTCTGTCTGTCTCTTTCCACATCTCTCTGACTCTCTCACTCTCTATCTCTGTCTCTCTCCATGTTTTTGACTCTCTCTCTGTCTTTCCCGTTCTCTTTGTCGCTCTCTCTATATATTTTTTCTCACTCCCTCACTCTCTACTGCTGTCTCATTCTGTGTCTTCGTCTCTCTCTCTCCATTTTCTATTTCTGTCTGTCTTCCTATCTCTTTCCAAGACTATCTCCCTCTCTCTCTCTCTGCACCTCTCATTCTGAGTGTCTGACTCTCGTCCTCTTTTTCTATCGTGCTTTCTCGTGCTCTGTATATTTGTCTCTCCCTGACTCTCTGCATCTCTCACTGTTTCCCTTTCTCTCTGTCTCTATCTCTCCAGGTCTCTCTAATTCTTTCTCTATCCCTGTGTGTTGCTCTCTCTCTCTCTCTCTCTGCCTCTCTCTGTCTCTCTCTCTCTCTCACTGTCTCTCTCCTTGTCTCTATCTGTCTCGCTCTCCCTCTGTCTCTCTAACTCTCTCTCTCTCTCTGTCTCTTTCACTCTCACTGTCTCTCTCCTTGTCTCTCTCCTTGTCTCCATCTGTCTCGCTCTCCCGCTGTCTCTCTCTCTCTCTCTCTCTCTCTCTGTCTCTCTCTCTCTCGCTATCTCTCTCCTTGTCTCTCTCCTTGTCTCTATCTGTCTCGCTCTCCCTCTGTCTCTCTAACTCTCTCTCTCTCTGCCTCTCTCTATCTATCTCTCTCACTATCTCTCTCCTTGTCTCTCTCTGACTCTCTATCTGTCTCGCTCTCCCTCTGTCTCTCTAACTCCCTCTCTCTCTCTGCCTCTCTCTATCTATCTCTCTCACTGTCTCTCTCCTTGACTCTCTCTAATGCTCTATCTGTCTCACTCTCCCTCTGTCTCTCTAACTCTCTCTCTCTCTCTGTCTATCTCTCTCACTGTCTCTCTCCTTGTCTCTCTCTGACTCTCGATCTGTCTCGCTCTCCCTCTGTCTCTCTAACTCTCTCTCTCTCTCTGCCTATCTTTCCCTCTCACTGAAAGATGGGGCAAATGTGGGAGAGCTCAGTCACTGAGTACGTTGAAGACAGAGGTGGAAAGTTTTGGGGTACAGAGGGACAGGGGAACAGCGCGGGAAGGTGGAGTTGAGGCCGATGATTGACCATGATCCTGCTGAATGGCGGAGCAGGCTCGAGGGACCGAATGGTCCACTCCTGCTGCTGTTCCTTATGTCCTTATGAGAAAGTCACAAAGGGAGAAAATAAATCATATCGGAAGAGGGGACAGGAGGAGCCGAAAAGGGGCGAGAGAAAAACATAGAAACACAGAAAATAGGTTCAGGAGTCGGCCATTCGGCCCTTCGAGCCTGCACCACCATTCCATAAGATCATGGCTGATCATGCCCTCAGTACCCCTTTCCTGCTTGCTCTCCATACACCTCGATCCCTTTAACCGTAAGGGCCATATCTAACTCCCTCTGGAATATATCCAATGAACTGGCCCCAACAACTCTCTGCGGCAGGGAATTCCACAGATTAACAACTGAGTGAAGAAGTTTCTCCTCATCTCGGTCCTAAATGGCTTACCCCTTATCCTAAGACTGTGTCCCCTGGTTCTGGACTTCCCCAACATCGGGAACAATCTTCCCGCGTCTGGCCTTTCCAGTAACTCCCACATGCTGGGACTGAATAAAACAATAATACAGTGAGTGAGGGGAGTGGGACGTAGAGACTGAGGGGCATGGGATTGGATGATTCTGCGTGATACAAATACTGGTGTCTGTCAATCTCCGGGGATCTAGTACCAGCCTGATGATCTGTTCTGGGGTTCTCCACTCTGCAGTCTCCCATGTCTCTCTTCCTTTATTACAGATACCGAGACATCCCCAACTCAGGGGCCCGAGGAAAAATCGACTCGAGAATCGACTGAGCGTCCAGCCACTATCCCAGCGGGGTCTGAGGACTCAGGTATCTGCCTTGTCGGGTCCATTCTAACTGTTCCTTGCTCCCACTGTAACTACATAAATATTCAGTCCCGCAGATTAATTCCAGTCTCTTACTGAGGGGAGTGGGATGTAGTGACCGAGGGGAGTGGGATGTAGTGACCGAGAGGAGTGGGATGTAGTGACCGAGGGGAGTGGGATGTAGTGACCGAGGGGAGTGGGATGTAGTGACCGAGGGGAGTGGGATGTAGTGACCGAGGGGAGTGGGATGTAGTGACCGAGGGGAGTGGGATGTAGTGACCGAGGGGAGTGGGATGTAGTGACCGAGGGGAGTGGGATGTAGTGACCGAGGGGAGTAGGATGTAGTGACCGAGGGGAGTGGGATTTGGTGACCGAGGGGAGTGGGATGTAGTGACTGAGGGGAGTGGGATGTAGTGACCGAGGGGAGTGGGATGTAGTGACCGAGGGGAGTGGGATGTAGTGACCGAGGGGAGTGGGATGTAGTGACCGAGGGGAGTGGGATGTAGTGACCGAGGGGAGTGGGATGTAGTGACCGAGGGGAGTGGGATGTAGTGACCGAGGGGAGTGGGATGTAGTGACCGAGGGGAGTTGGATGTAGTGACCGAGGGGAGTGGGATGTAGTGACCGAGGGGAGTGGGATGTATTGACCGAGGGGAGTGGGATGTAGTGACCGAGGGGAGTGGGATGTAGTGACTGAGGGGAGTGGGATGTAGTGACCGAGGGGAGTGGAATGTAGTGACCGAGGCGAGTGGGATGTAGTGACTGAGGGGAGTGGGATGTAGTGACCGAGGGGAGTGGGATGTAGTGACCGAGGGGAGTGGGATGTAGTGACCGAGGGGAGTGGGATGGGGTTATTATGGGTTATATCAATACTAAGTCCTTCAGGGAAGTAAACCTACTGTCCTGACCTGCTCTGGACTTTATATGTCTAACGACCCACAGCAATGTCTTAGAAACTTAACTGCTCTCTGAAATTAGCCAGTCACTCTGTCGTATTCACGAAGGCGGCTCACGACCAACGTCTCTCGGGCAATTAGAGATGGGCAATAAATGCCGGCTTGCCAGTGTCGCCCACAACCCAGGACTGATTAAAAGATGCAGTGACTGAGGGGAATGGGTTTGGTGATTCTGGGTTCTATAAAGTCTGGTTTCTAACACTCGACATGGGTATCTGCCGTGTAGGGTCCATTCTACGCAGACTGTTCACCATCATTACTCTATCTCTCTCTGTCTGTCTCTCTTTCTCTCTGTGTTCCTCTCTCTATCATGATGTCACTTCCTCTCTGTGCCCCTGCCTGTATGTCTCTCTCTGTCTGTCTGCCTCTCCCTCCTGTCCTCTCTCTTTCTCTCTCTCTCCTGTCCTCTCTCTCTCTCTCTCCCTCCTGTCCTCTCTGTCTCCCTCTCCCTCATGTCCTCTCTGTCTGCCTCTCCCTCCTGTCCTCTCTCTTTCTCTCTCTCTCCTGTCCTCTCTCTCTCTCTCTCCCTCCTGTCCTCTCTGTCTCCCTCTCCCTCATGTCCTCTCTGTCTCTCTCTCCCTCCTGTCCTCTCTCTCTCTCTCTCCCTCCTGTCCTCTCTCTCTCTTTCTCCCTCCTATCCTCTCTCTCTCTCTCCCTCTTATCCTCTCTCTCTGCCTCTCCCTCCTATCCTCCTCTATCTCTCTCTCCCTCCTGTCCTCCTCTATCTCTCTCTCCCTTCTGTCCTCCTCTATCTCTCTATCCCTCCTGTCCTCTCTGTCTCTCTCTCCCTCCTGTCCTCCTCTATCTCTCTATCCCTCCTGTCCTCTCTGTCTCTCTCTCCCTCCTGTCCTCTGTCACTCTCTCCCTCCTGTCCTCTCTGTCTCTATCTCCCTCCTGTCTTCTCTGTCTCTCTCTCCCTCCTGTCCTCTGTCACTCTCTCCCTCCTGTCCTCTCCCTCTTTCCCTCCCTCCTGTCCTCTCTGTCTCTCTCTCCCTCCTGTCCTCTCTGTCTCTCTCTCCCTCCTGTCCTCTCTCCAGTCCATCAACCAGTTAGAATCCCACTGAAATTCAGCTTGTCTTTATTTGACACTCGAACTCCGGGACTGTTTTACATCAGTGGACGCTCTGATCACACCCAACTTTCAGTAGGATTTTGTAGAAGGTGAGAACATTTCAGGGAAATGAAATCCCTCCTTGTGTCTTAGTCAGGCGCAAATAGATCGGGACCGAGTCTCCCCAAAAGATGTGTGCTCGCAGAGCCATCACTGTCAGTCGTAGAAAAATAGAAACATAGAAAATAGGTGCAGGAGTAGGCCATTCGGCCCTTCGATTCTGCACCACCATTCAATAAGATCATGGCTGATCATTCCCTCACTACCCCTTTCCTGCTTTCTCTCCATACCCCTTGATCCCTTTAGCTGCAAGCACCATATCTAACTCCCTCTGGAATATATCCAATGAACTGGCCTCAACAACTCTCTGTGGCAGGGAATTCCACAGGTTAACCACTCTCTGAGTGAAGAAGTTTCTCCTCATCTCGGTCCTAAATGGCTTACCCCTTATCCTTAGACTGTGAGCCCTGGTTCTGGACTTCCCCAACATCGGGAACATTCTTCCTGCATCTAACCTGTCCAATCCCGTTAGAATTTTATACGTTTCTATTAGATCCCCTCTCATCCTTCTAAACTCCAGTGTATAAAGGCCCAGTTGATCAAATCTTTCTTCATAGGTCAGTCCAGCCATCCCGGGAATCAGTCTGGTGAACCTTCGCTGCACTCCCTCAATAGCAAGAACGTCCTTCCTCAGATTAGGAGACCAAAACTGTACACAATATTCCAGGTGAGGCCTCACTCAGGCCCTGTACAACTGCAGTCAGACCTCCCTGCTCCTATACACAAATCCCCTCGCTATGAAGGCCAACATGCCATTTGCCTTCTTCACCGCCTGCGTACCTGCATGCCAACCTTCAATGACTGATGAACCATGACACCCAGGCCTCGTTGCACCTCCCCTTTTCCTCATCTGCCGCCATTCAGATAATATTCTGCCTTCCTGTTTTTTCCCCCAAAGTGGATAACCTCACACTTATCCACATTATACTGCATCTGCCATGCATTTGCCCACTCACCTAACCTGTCCAATTCACCCTGCAGCCTCTTAGCGTCCCCCTCACAGCTCACACTGCCACCCAGCTTAGTGACATCTGTAAACTTGAAGATATTACACTCAATTCCTTCATCTAAATTGTTAGTGTATATTGTAAATAGCTGGGGTCCCAGCACTGAGCCCTGCGGCACTCCACTAGTCACTGCCTGCCATTCTGAAAAGGACCCGTTTATTCCGACACTCTGCTTCCTGTCTGCCAACCAGTTCATTATCCACGTCAGTACATTACCCCCAATACCATGCGCTTTGATTTTGCACACCAATCTCTTGTGTGGGACCTTGTCAAAAGCCTTTTGAAAGTCCAAATACACCACATCCACTGGTTCTCTCTTGTCCACTCTACTAGTTACATCCTCAAAAAATTCCAGTAGATTTGTCAAGCAGGAATTCCCTTTCATAAATCCATGCTGACTTGGACCAATCCTGTCACTGCTTTCCAAACAAAGGCCCAGAATGCAAATCGAGAGAGAGTAGAATGGAGACAAGAGGGGGTGAGCTAGAAAGTGAATAAAAGGGAGGGGAAGGAGAGAGAGAGAATGCAAAAACAGAGGAAGGAGAGCAGGAACTAGAGATGAGCAAGAATTCTGACTCCAGCCCTTTGACCTGCGCTGAACTCTTGCCCTGTTTCGCCTTTTGAAGTTGTGACTGTTGTTTTTAGATCCCAATGAGCGGTGTATTCACGTGCAGCTTACTTCGTCGACCAAGCTCGACGGTGAAACGAAGAAACAGATCGTTGCTGATCAGGTGAGAGACAGCACGGCACTGAGGGCCAACACTGGGCCACACCACACCACATCCCCCCCCCCTCGCCGTCTGAATTCACCTCAGACACCTCACCAGTTCCACTTCCCCCTCTGGGTATCGTCCTCTCCCCCCCAACACAACATTCATGGAGCTGTGGTATCGGGCAGTTCGAGGGGCTGAATGGGCCTCCTCCTGTTCCTGTGTAACAGGCTCGAGGGGCTGAATGGGCCTCCTCCTGTTCCTGTGTAAGAGGCTCGAGGGGCTGAATGGGCCTCCTCCTGTTCCTGTGTAACAGACTCGAGGGACTGAATGGGCCTCCTCCTGTTCCTGTGTAACAGGCTCGAGGGGCTGAATGGGCCTCCTCCTGTTCCTGTGTAACAGGCTCGAGGGGCTGAATGGGCCTCCTCCTGTTCCTGTGTAACAGGCGCGAGGGGCTGAATTGGCCTCCTCCTGTTCTTGTGTAACAGGCTCGAGGGGCTGAATGTGCCTCCTCCTGTTCCTGTGTAACAGGCTCGAGGGACCGAATTGGCCTCCTCCTGTTCCTAACAGGCTCGAGCGGCTGAATGGCCTCCTCCTGTTCCTAACAGGCTCGAGGGGCTGAATGGGCCTCCTGATGGGAGGATCATTTCTCTTTGTCGCTCTGTTTTCTCTCTCTCTCTCTCTCTCTTTCTGTCTCTCTCACTTTCTCTTTCATTCTATCTCCATCTGTGTCTCTTGCTCTCTCTTTCTCTCCCATTCTATCTCTCAGTGTCTGTCTCTCTCTCTATTTCGCACCCACTATCTCTTTCTCTCTCTCACCTGCTGTCTTCCTCTCTCTGCCACTATCGCTATCGATCTCATTGTCTGTCTCTCTCACACATTGTCTGTCTCTCTCACACATTGTCTGTCTCTCTCACACACTGTCTGTGTCTGTCTCACACTGTCTCGACATATCTATCTATCTCTCCACGCGCTCTGTCACTGTCACTCTCTCTATCCCCATCTCGCTCTCTCTCTGTCACTGTTTATCTCTGTCTCTTTCTCTGCCACTATCACTTTCTCCCCCTCTCTCTTTCTCCCTCCTTCTCTCTCTCTCTCTCTCTCTCTCTCTCTCTCTCTATCCCCCCTTTCTCTCTGTCACTCTCTCTCTCTCTCTATCTCTATCACTCTCTCTGTCTCAATATCTACCACACCCTCTCTCTCTCTCTGTGTCTCTCTCCCCCCGCCCCTGCCCCCGCTCTCTCTCTATCACCCCTGTCTCTCTTGATCACTGTCACTCTCTCTCTCTCTCTGACTCTCTCAGTCTGTCTCTCTATCCCCTCTCTCTCCCTCTCTCTACCCCCTCTCTCTCTCTCTCTCCTCCCTTCCCTCTCTGTCTCCCTCTCTCTATCCCCTCTCTCTCTGTCTCTGTCTCTCTCTCTCTCTCTCTCTCTCTCCTCCCTTCCCTCTCTGTCTCCCTCTCTCTATCCCCCCTCTCTCTCTCTCTCTCTCTGTCTCTCTCTCTCTTTCTCCTCCCTCCCCTCTCTGTCTCCCTCTCTCTATCCCCTCTCTCTCTGTCTCTCTGTCTCTCTCTCTCCTCCCTTCCCTCTCTGTCTCCCTCTCTCTATCCCCTCTCTCTCTTTCTCTGTCTCTCTCTCTCTCCTCCCTTCCCACTCTGTCTCCCTCTCTCTATCCCCTCTCTCTCTGTCTCTCTCTCTCTCTCTCTCTCTCTCTCTCCTCCCTTCCCTCTTTGTCTCCCTCTCTCTATCCCCCCTCTCTCTCTCTCTCTCTCTCTGTCTCTCTCTCTCTTTCTCCTCCCTTCCCTCTCTGTCTCCCTCTCTCTATCCCCTCTCTCTCTGTCTCTCTGTCACTCTCTCTCTCTCCTCCCTTCCCTCTCTGTCTCCCTCTCTCTATCCCCTCTCTCTCTGTCTCTGTCTCTCTCTCTCTCCTCCCTTCCCACTCTGTCTCCCTCTCTCTATCCCCTCTCTCTCTCCTCCCTTCCCACTCTGTCTCCCTCTCTCTATCCCCTCTCACTCTGTCTCTCTGTCTCTCTCTCTCTCTCTCCTCCCTTCCCTCTCTGTCTCCCTCTCACTATCCCCTCTCTCTCTGTCTCTGTCTCTCTCTCTCTCCTCCCTTCCCACTCTGTCTCCCTCTCTCTATCCCCTCTCTCTGTGTCTCTGTCACTCTCTCTCTCCTCCCTTCCCACTCTGTCTCTCTCTCTCCTCCCTTCCCACTCTGTCTCCCTCTCTCTATCCTCTCTCTCTCTGTCTCTGTCTCTCTCTCTCTCCTCCCTTCCCTCTCTGTCTCTCTCCCTAGCCCCTCTCTGCCCCTGCACTCCCATCCTTGCTGCAACACTCACCCGTTCTCCTTTCTGCGATGCAGATGAATAAGATGTTGAACGAACAGTGCCCGAACGAGAAATTTAATTTCAAAGCGGAGGACGTTGAGTCTTCGGATGGGAATTGACCGAGCGAGCCCGTCAGTTAGAGCCCGTGATACTGTCTCCACGTCTGTGTGTGTGTGTGTGTGTGTGTGTGTGTGACAGCCTGCCGAGATTCCGGCTCTGCCTGATCGACAGTCGTCTCGTTCAACCCAGGGCAACTCTCCGCCAAAGGTTCATCTCCAACGAGACGCGTGCGGTTCTTGTATCGCTATTGATGCCTCTTCCTACTGCAAGGGCGCGGGCGCTTTGAGCATTAGCCGTGGGAAACACCATCCCATATTGAAGTCGTGACTACTGGACTGTTGAAGCGAGACTGAGCCTCCAGCTGGGGCCTGTTTGAGGCTGAGGGGACCTCCTGCTCAGTAAGAGAACCTCAGCAAAGAGCCAGCCACCCAGCATTGTGCAGAGGCTGCTGAGCGTCAGGGTGCTGTCAGTCAGTGCTGACACTGGGCGGGCGGGCGGGTACTCCTGGCCAAAGGACAACCTCTGGATGGAGGTCATCATTGTAATTGTGCTTTCTCGAGAGCGGGGAGGGAATTCACTGGTTTGCTCCAGACAGAATTAATTATAGACTTATCAGTAAATATATTCTTTGGTAGAACAGCAGTTATGTGAGACAAAACGAAACCTTTGTTCAGGTGATGAAGGGACAGGAATTATGATCAGAAGCGGTGAGCTGGTTCTATCTGTACACATTGGAGTTTAGAAGAATGAGAAGGGATCTGATTGAAACATATAAGGTACTGAGGGGTCTGGACAGGGCAGATGCAGAGAGGATGTTTCCCCCCGCGGGGGAATCTAGGACCAGGGGGCTTAGGTTAAGCAGAAGTGGACCCCATTGAGAACGGAGAGGAGGAGAAATTTCTTCTGGTGAAGGTTTAGAATTCTCTGCCCCAGAGAGCTGTGGAGGCTGGGTCATTGAACATACTGAAGGGGGAGATAGACAGAATTTTGGTGGATAAGGGAGTGAAGGATGATGGGGAGCGGGCAGGTAAGCCGAGATCAGATCAGCCATGATCTTATTGAATGGTGGAGCAGGTTCAAGGGACCGAATGACCGACTCCTGCTGCTGTTTCCTATCCTTTTATAGTCCTGTCGAAAGGCGAGCCTCTGGGTAGATATCTTTATTTTAAGTAGGGTTTCTCGAGTGTGTGTGTGTGGGGGGCGGGGGTGGAATTAGTTGTTTGTGGTCCCACTGGAGTTTAGAAGGATGAGAGGTGATCTCATAGAAACATATAACAGACTGACTGGACAGGATAGATTAGATACAGGAAGAATGTTCCCGATGTTGGGGAAGTCCAGAACCAGGGGACACAGTCTAAGGATAAGGGGTAAGCCATTTAGGACTGAGATGAGGAGAAACTTCTTCACTCAGAGAGTTGTTAACCTGTGGAATTCTCTACCGCAGAGAATTGTTGATGCCAGTTCGTTGGATATATTCCAGAGGGAGTTAGATATTGCCCTTGCAGCTAAAGGGATCAAGGGGTACGGAGAGAAAGCAGGAAAGGGGTACTGAGGGAATGATCAGCCATGATCCTATTGAATGGTGGTGCAGGCTCGAAGGGCCGAATGGCCCACTCCTGAACCTATTGTCGATGTTTCTATGTTTCTTACAGAATTAATTACAGACTTATAAGTAAAGATATTCTTTGGTAGAACAGCAATTATACGCGATAAAAGCTCAACGTTTTGATTAGATGAGGGAGGACCGGAGTTATACTGAGTTCAGGAGCGCAGTGTGAAATAAGTGAGGGTGTCAGCTTTATTAGTCGAAGTTACTGGTCACGGGCGGGTCCGGTGAGATTCTCCTGACACGGAGTGTTATTCCTGATGAAGTGGAGAAGCCGAAGGATTGCATCCTGACCCACGTCAGTCAACAGGCGGCTTGTGGAAATGAGCCAGTGGTATGTTCCCCGTTCTGTGGTGTGAAGGTGGAAACCTGGAGAGATGAGCCAGGCATGGTCAGGGTAGTTGTAGCTTCCACTGATGGAGATTTGGACAAGGGAGGAACCTGGAGCTCAGCGATGTAGCAATAAAGTGACGGACCTGAATGAGGATTGACATTGCAAGGGAGTTTGCAGGGGCCTGTAAACTGAGCTCAGAACTGTAAGGCCCTTTGAGCCCCCTTCAACATCGGCTGTGTCTGTAAGCCCCGTCTTTTTACTGTGTGTTTAAACGCTACTGCATGATCTGTACTGCTCAATAAATCAACAAACGCTTCACCTGCACGTGTCAAGAAACTTATTGATCTTGGAGGAATGGCCAGAAAAGCTGATCAGAAAAAGCCGGTGTTTTTTTCCCTGATAAGAACATAAGAAATAGGAGCAGGAGTGGGCCATACGGCCCCTCGAGCCTGCTCCACCATTTAATACCATCGTAGCTGATCTGATCATGGTCTCAGCTCCACTTCCCCGCCCGCTCGCCATAACCCTTTCACTCCCTTATCACTCAAAAATCTGTCCATCCCCGCCTTAAATATATTCAGTGACACAGCCCCCACAGCTCTTTGGGACAGGGAATTCCACAGATTCACCAGAACAAGTTCCTCCTTAACTCCGTCTGAATTGTGCGACCCCTTCTTCTGAGACTGTGCCCCCAAGTTCTAGATTCCCGTTCGAGGGGAAACACCCTCACTGCATCTACCCTGTCCAGCCCCCTGAGAATCTTATACATTTCAGTAAGATCACCTCTCATTCTTCGAAACTCCAATGAGTAAAGGACCAACCGATGGGTCAGTATTTACAGGGGGTCCCCGGGGGGTGTGTCAGTATTAACAGGGGGTCCCCGGAGAGTGTGTCAGTATTTACAGGGTGTCCCCGGCAGTGTGCCAATATTTGCAGGTGGTCCCCGGGGAGTGTGTCAGTATTTAGAGGGGATACCCGGGGAGTGTGTCAGTGATTACAGGGGGTCCCCGGGCAGTGTGTCAGTATTTACAGGGGGTCACCCGAGTGTGTCAGGATTTGCAGGTGGTCCCCGGGGAGTGTGTCAGTATTTACAGGGGGTCCCCAGGTAGTGTGTCAGTAATTACAGGGGGTCCCCAGGGAGTGTGTCAGTAATTACAGGGGGTCACCGGGGAGTGTGTCAGTATTTACAGGGGGTCCCCGGGGAGTGAGTCAGTATTTACAGGGGGTTCCAGGCAGTGTGCCAGTATTTGCAGTGGTCCCCGGGGAGTGTGTCAGTATTTACAGGGATTCCCGGGGGAGTGTGTCAATATTTACAGGGGGTCCCCGGGGAGTGTGTCAGTATTTACAGGGAGTACATGGGGAGAGTGTCAGTATTTACAGGAGGTCACTAGGGAGTGTGTCAGTATTTACAGGGATTCCCCAGGGAGTGTGTCGATAATTACAGGGAGTCCACGGGAGTGTGTCAGTATTTACAGGGGGACCCGGGAGTGTGTCGGTATTTACAGGGGGTCCCCGGGGAGTGTGTCAATATTTACAGGGGGTCCCTTGGAGTGTGTCAGTAATTACAGGGGGTCCCCGGGGAGTGTGTCAGTACTTACAGGGGGTCCCCGAAGTGTAGTATTTACAGGGAGTCCCCGGGGAGTGCGTCAGTATTTACAGGGGGTCCCCGGAGTATGTCAGTATTTACAGGTGGTCCCCGGGGAGTGTGTCAGTATTTTTAGGGTGTCCCCGGCAGTGTGCCAGTATTTGCAGGTGGTCCCCGGGGAGTGCGTCATTATTTACAGGGGGTCCCTGGGGAGTGTGTCAGTATTTACAGGGGGTCCCCAGGGAGTGTGTCAGTAATTACAGGGGGTCCCCGGGGAGTGTGTCAGTATTTTTAGGGGGTCCCCGGCAGTGTGCCAGTATTTGCAGGTGGTCCCCGGGGAGTGCGTCATTATTTACAGGGGGTCCCTGGGGAGTGTGTCAGTATTTACAGGGGGTCCGCAGGGAGTGTGTCAGTAATTACAGGGGGTCCCCGGGGAGTGTGTCAGTATTTACAGGGGGTCACCCGAGTGTGTCAGTATTTGCAGGTGGTCCCCGGGGAGTGTGTCAGTATTTACAGGGGGTCACCAGGGAGTGTGTCAGTAATTAAAATGGGCCCCCAGGGAGTGTGTCAGTATTTACAGGGTGTCCTCGAGAGTATGTCATTATTTTAAGGGGGTCCCCGGGGAGTGTGTCAGTATTTACAGGGGGTTCCCGAAGTGTGTCAGTATTTTCAGGGGGTCCCCGGCAGTGTGCCAGTATTTGCAGGTGGTCCCCGGAGAGTGTGTCATTATTTACAGGGGGTCCCCGGGGAGTGTGTCAGTAATTACAGGGGGTCCCCGGAGAGTGTGTCAGTATTTATAGGGGGTCACACGAGTGTGTCAGTATTTGCAGATGGTCCCCGGGGAGTGTATCAGTATTTACAGGGGGTCCCCAGGGATTGTGTCAGTAATTACAGGGGGTCCCCAGGGTGTGTGTCAGTAATTAGAGAGTGTCACCAGGGAGTGTGTCAGTATTTACAGGGGGTCCCCGGGGAGTGTTTCAGTATTTACAGGGGGTCCCAGGCAGTGTGCCAGTATTTGCAGGTGGTCCCCGGGGAGTGTGTCAGTATTTACAGGGAGTCCTCGCGAGTGTGTCATTATTTACAGGGTGTCCTCGGGAGTATGTCATTATTTAGAGGGGGTCCCCGGGAGTGTGTCAGTATTTACAGGGTGTCCTCGGGAGTATGTCATTATTTACAGGGGGTCCACGGGGAGTGTGTCAGTATTTACAGGCGGTCCCGTGGAGTGTGTCAGTATTTTCAGGGAGTCCCTGGGGAGTGTGTCAGTATTTACAGGGGGTCCCCGGAGTGTGTCAGTATGTACATGGGGTCCACCGTGGAGTTTGTCAGTATTTACAGGGGGTCCACGGGAGTGTGTCAGTATTTACAGGGGGTCCCCGGGGAGTGTGTCGGTATTTTCACGGTGACCCGGGAGTGTGTCGGTATTTACAGGGGGTCCCCGGAGTGTATCAGTATTTTCAGGGGGTTCGCCGGCAGTGTGCCAGTATTTGCAGGTGGTCCCCGGAGAGTGTGTCATTATTTACAGGGGTTCCACGGGGAGTGTGTTAGTATTTACAGGGGGTCCCCAGGGAGTGTGTCAGTAATTACAGGGGGTCCCCGGGGAGTGTGTCAGTATTTACAGGGGGTCACCCGAGTGTGTCAGTATTTGCAGATGGTCCCCGGGGAGTGTGTCAGTATTTACAGGGGGTCCCCAGGGAGTGTGTCAGTAATTACAGGGGGTCCCCAGGGAGTGTGTCAGTAATTAGAGGGGGTCACCGGGGAGTGTGTCAGTATTTACAGGGGGTCCCCGGGGAGTGTGTCAGTATTTACAGGGGGTCCCAGGCAGTGTGCCAGTATTTGCAGGTGGTCCCCGGGGAGTGTGTCAGTATTTACAGGGAGTCCTCGGGAGTGTGTCATTATTTAGAGACGGTCCGCGGGAGTGTGTCAGTATTTACAGGGTGTCCTCGGGAGTATGTCAGTATTTACAGGGGGTCCCCGGGGAGTGTGTCAGTATTTACAGGCGGTCGCGTGGAGTGTGTCAGTATTTTCAGGGAGTCCCTGGGGAGTGTGTCAATAATTACAGGGGGTCCTCGGGGAGTGTGTCAGTATTTACAGGGGGTCCCCGGGAAGTGTGTCAGTATTTACAGAGGGTCCCCGGGGAGTGTGTCATTATTTACAGAGGGTCCCCGGCAAGTGTGTCAGTATTTACAGGGAGTCCCCGGAGTGTGTCAGTATGTACATGGGGTCCACCTTGGAGTGCGTCAGTATTTACAGGGGGTCCACGGGAGTGTGTCAATATTTACAGGGAGTCCCCGGGGAGTGTTTCAGTATTTACAGGGGTTCCCCGGGGAGTGTGTCAGTATTTACAGGGGGTCCCCAGGGAGTGTGTCAGTATTTTCAGGGTGTACCCGCGAGTGTGTCAGTATTTACAGGGAGTCCCCGGGGAGTGTGTCAGTATTTAAAGGGGGTCCCGGTGAGTGTGTCAGTATTTACAGGGAGTCCTCGGGGAGTGTGTCAGTATTTACAGGGGTCCCCGGGAAGTGTGTTAGTAATTACAGTGGGTCCTCGGCAGTGTGTGAGTATTTACGGGGTCCCCGGGGAGTGTGTCAGTATTTACAGGGGGTCCCCGGGGAGTGTGTCAGTATTTACTGGGGGTCCCCGGGGAGTGTGTCAGTATTTACAGGGAGTCACCGGGGAGTGTGTCAGTATTTACAGGGATTCCCCGGGGAAGGTGTCGATATTTACAGGGAGTCCCCGGGAGTGTGTCGGTATTTACAGGGGGTCCCCGAAGTGTGTCAGTATTTTCAGGTGGTCCCCGGCAGTGTGCCAGTATTTGCAGGTGGTCCCCGGAGAGTGTGTCATTATTTACAGGGGGTCCCCGGGGAGTGTGTCAGTATTTACAGGGGGTCCCCAGGGAGTGTGTCAGTATTTACAGGGGGTCCCCAGGGAGTGTGTCAGTAATTACAGGGGGTACCCAGGGAGTGTGTCAGTAATTAGAGGGGGTCACCGGGGAGTGTGTCAGTATTTACAGGGGGTCCCCGGGGAGGTTGTCAGTATTTACAGGGGGTCCCAGGCAGTGTGCCAGTATTTGCAGGTGGTCCCCGGGGAGTGAGTCAGTATTTACAGGGAGTCCTCGGGAGTGTGTCATTATTTAGAGGGGGTCCCCGGGAGTGTGACAGTATTTACAGGGTGTCCTCGGGAGTATGTCATTATTTACAGGGGGTCCACGGGGAGTGTGTCAGTATTTACAGGCGGTCCCGTGGAGTGTGTCAGTATTTTCAGGGAGTCCCTGGGCCGTGTGTCAATAATTACAGGGGGTCCCCGGCAGCGTGTCAGTATTTACAGAGGGTCCCAGGGCAGTGTGTCATTATTTACAGGGGGTCCCCGGGAAGTGTGTCAGTATTTACAGGGGGGGCCCGGAGTCTGTCAGTATGTACATGGGGTCCACCGTGGAGTGTGTCAGTATTTACAGGGGGTCCACGGGAGTGTGTCAGTATTTACAGGGGGTCCCCGGGGTGTGTGTCGGTATTTACACGGGGACCCGGGAGTGTGTCGGTATTTACAGGGGGTCCCCGGGGAGTGTGTCAATATTTACAGGGGGTCCCTTGGAGTGTGTCAGTAATTACAGGGGGTCCCCGGGGAGTGTGTCAGTACTTACAGGGGGTCCCCGGAGTGTAGTATTTACAGGGAGTCCCCGGGGAGTGCGTCAGTATTTACAGGGGGTCCCCGTAGTATGTCAGTATTTACAGGTGGTCCCCGGGGAGTGTGTCAGTATTTTTAGGGGGTCCCCGGCAGTGTGCCAGTATTTGCAGGTGGTCCCCGGGGAGTGCGTCATTATTTACAGGGGGTCCCTGGGGAGTGTGTCAGTATTTACAGGGCGTCCCCAGGGAGTGTGTCAGTAATTACAGGGGGTCCCCGGGGAGTGTGTCAGTATTTACAGGGGGTCACCCGAGTGTGTCAGTATTTGCAGGTGGTCCCCGGGGAGTGTGTCAGTATTTACAGGGGGTCACCAGGGAGTGTGTCAGTAATTACAATGGGTCCCCAGGGAGTGTGTCAGTATTTACAGGGTGTCCTCGGGAGTATGTCATTATTTTAAGGGGGTCCCCGGGGAGTGTGTCAGTATTTACAGGGGGTCCCCGGGAAGTGTGTCAGTATTTACAGGGAGTCCATGGGGAGAGTGTCAGTATTGACAGGAGGTCACCGGGGAGTGTGTCAGTTATTACAGGGGTTCCCCGGGGAGTGTGTCAATATTTACAGGGAGTCCCCGGGAGTGTGTCAGTATTTACAGGGGGTCCCCGGGGAGTGTGTCGGTATTTACAGGGGGACCCGGGAGTGTGTCGGTATTTACAGGGGGTGCCCGGAGTGTGTCAGTATATACAGGGATTCCCCGGGGAGTGTGTCAGTATTTACAGGGATTCCCCGGGGAGTGTGTCGATATTTACAGGGAGTCCCCGGGAGTGTGTCAGTATTTACAGGGGGACCCAGGAGTGTGTCGGTATTTACAGGGGGTCCCCGGGGAGTGTCAATATTTACAGGGGGTCCCTGGGAGTGTGTCAGTATTTACAGGGGGTCCCCGGAGTGTGTCAGTATGTACATGAGGTCCACCGTGGAGTTTGTCAGTATTTACAGGGGGTCCCCGAAGTGTGTCAGTATTTTCAGGGGGTCCCCGGCAGTGTGCCAGTATTTGCAGGTGGTCCCCGGAGAGTGTGTCATTATTTACAGGGGGTCCCCGGGGAGTGTGTCAGTAATTACAGGGGGTCCCCGGTGAGTGTGTCAGTATTTACAGGTGGTCCCCAGGGAGTGTGTCAGTAATTACAGGGGGTCCCCAGGGAGTGTGTCAGTAATTAGAGAGGGTCACCAGGGAGTGTGTCAGTATTTACAGGGGGTCCCCGGGGAGTGTTTCAGTATTTACAGGGGGTCCCAGGCAGTGTGCCAGTATTTGCAGGTGGTCCCCGGGTAGTGTGTCAGTATTTACAGGGAGTCCTCGGGAGTGTGTCATTAATTACAGGTTGTCCTCGGGAGTATGTGATTATTTAGAGGGGGTCCCCGGGAGTGTGTCAGTATTTACAGGGTGTCCTCGGGAGAATGTCATTATTTACAGGGGGTCCACGGGGAGTGTGTCAGTATTTACAGGCGGTCCCGTGGAGTGTGTCAGTATTTTCAGGGAGTCCCTGGGGAGTGTGTCAATAATTACAGGGGGTCCCCGGGGAGTGTGTCAGTATTTACAGGTGGTCCCCGGGAAGTGTGTCAGTATTTACAGAGGGTCCCCGGGGATTGTGTCATTATTTACAGGGGGTCCCCTGGAAGTGTGTCAGTATTTACAGGGGGTCCCCGGAGTGTGTCAGTATGTACATGGGGTCCACCGTGGAGTTTGTCAGTATTTACAGGGGGTCCACGGGAGTGTGTCAGTATTTACAGGGGGTCCCCGGGGAGTGTGTCGGTATTTACACGGGGACCCGTGCGTGTGTCGGTATTTACAGGGGGTCCCCGGAGTGTATCAGTATTTTCAGGGGGTCCCCGGCAGTGTGCCAGTATTTGCAGGTGGTCCCCGGAGAGTGTGTCATTATTTACAGGGGTTCCCCGGGGAGTGTGTCAGTATTTACAGGGGGTCCCCAGGGAGTGTGTCAGTAATTACAGGGGGTCCCCGGGGAGTGTGTCAGTATTTACAGGGGGTCACCCGAGTGTGTCAGTATTTGCAGATGGTCCCCGGGGAGTGTGTCAGTATTTACAGGGGGTCCCCAGGGAGTGTGTCAGTAATTACAGGGGGTCCCCAGGGAGTGTGTCAGTAATTAGAGGGGGTCACCGGGGAGTGTGTCAGTATTTACAGGGGGTCCCCGGGGAGTGTGTCAGTATTTACAGGGGGTCCCAGGCAGTGTGCCAGTATTTGCAGGTGGTCCCCGGGGAGTGTGTCAGTATTTACAGGGAGTCCTCGGGAGTGTGTCATTTTTTAGAGACGGTCCCCGGGAGTGTGTCAGTATTTACAGGGTGTCCTCGGGTGTATGTCATTATTTACAGGGGGTCCTCGGGGAGTGTGTCAGTATTTGCAGGCGGTCCCGTGGAGTGTGTCAGTATTTTCAGGGAGTCCCTGGGGAGTGTGTCAATAATTACAGGGGGTCCCCGGGGAGTGTGTCAGTATTTACAGGGGGTCCCCGGGAAGTGTGTCAGTATTTACAGAGGGTCCCCGGGGAGTGTGTCATTATTTACAGAGGGTCCCCGGGAAGTGTGTCAGTATTTACAGGGGGTCCCCTGAGTGTGTCAATATGTACATGGGGTCCACCGTGGAGTGTGTCAGTATTTACAGGGGGTCCACGGGAGTGTGTCAATATTTACAGGGAGTCCCCGGGGAGTGTTTCAGTATTTACAGGGGTTCCCCGGGGAGTGTGTCAGTATTTACAGGGGGTCCCCAATGAGTGTGTCAGTATTTTTAGGGTGTACCCGGGAGTGTGTCAGTATTTACAGGGAGTCCCCGGGGAGTGTGTCAGTATTTAAAGGGGGTCCCCGGTGAGTGTGTCAGTATTTACAGGGGGTCCTCGGGGAGTGTGTCAGTATTTACAGGGGTCCCCGGTAAGTGTGTTAGTAATTACAGTGGGTCCTCGGCAGTGTGTGAGTATTTACGGGGTCCCCGGGGAGTGTGTCAGTATTTACAGGGGGTCCCCGGGGAGTGTGTCAGTATTTACTGTGGGTCCCCGGGGAGTGTGTCAGTATTTAGAGGGAGTCACCGGGGAGTGTGTCAGTATTTACAGGGATTCCCCGGGGAAGGTGTCGATATTTACAGGGAGTCCCCGGGAGTGTGTCGGTATTTACAGGGCTCCCCGAAGTGTGTCAGTATTTTCAGGGGGTCCCCGGCAGTGTGCCAGTATTTGCAGGTGGTCCCCGGAGAGTGTGTCATTATTTACAGGGGGTCCCCGGGGAGTGTGTCAGTATTTACAGGGGGTCCCCAGGGAGTGTGTCAGTAATTACAGGGGGTCCCCGGGGAGTGTGTCAGTATTTACAGGGGGTCACCCGAGTGTGTCAGTATTTGCAGATGGTCCCCGGGGAATGTGTCAGTATTTACAGGGGGTCCCCAGGGAGTGTGTCAGTAATTACAGGGGGTCCCCAGGGAGTGTGTCAGTAATTAGAGGGGGTCACCGGGGAGTGTGTCAGTATTTACAGGGGGTCCCCGGGGAGTGTGTCAGTATTTACAGGGGGTCCCAGGCAGTGTGCCAGTATTTGCAGGTGGTCCCCGGGGAGTGTGTCAGTATTTACAGGGAGTCCTCGGGAGTGTGTCATTATTTAGAGGGGGTCCCCGGGAGTGTGTCAGTATTTACAGGGTGTCCTCGGGAGTATGTCATTATTTACAGGGGGTCCACGGGGAGTGTGTCAGTATTTACAGGCGGTCCCGTGGAGTGTGTCAGTATTTTCAGGGAGTCCCTGGGGCGTGTGTCAATAATTACAGGGGGTCCCCGGCAGTGTGTCAGTATTTTCAGAGGGTCCCCGGGCAGTGTGTCATTATTTACAGGGGGTCCCCGGGAAGTGTGTCAGTATTTACAGGGGGGCCCCGGAGTGTGTCAGTATGTACATGGGGTCCACCGTGGAGTGTGTCAGTAATTACAGGTGGTCCCCAGGGAGTGTGTCGGTATTTACAGGGGGTCCCCGGAGTGTGTCGATATTTACAGGGAGTCCCCGGGAGTGTGTCAGTATTTACAGGGGGACCCGGGAGTGTGTCGGTATTTACAGGGGGTCCCCGGGGAGTGTGTCAATATTTACAGGGGGTCCCCGGGGAGTGTGTCAGTAATTACAGGGGGTCCCCGGGGAATGTGTCAGTACTTACAGGGGGTCCCCGGAGTGTAGTATTTACAGGGAGTCCCCGGGGAGTGCGTCAGTATTTACAGGGGGTCCCCGGAGTATGTCAGTATTTACAGGGGGTCGCCGGGGCGTGTGTCAGTATTTACAGGGGGTCCCAGGCAGTGTGCCAGTATTTGCAGGTGGTCCCCGGGGAGTGTGTCAGTATTTACAGGGAGTCCTCGGGAGTGTGTCATTATTTAGAGGGGGTCCCCGGGAGTGTGTCAGTATTTACAGGGTGTACTCGGGAGTATGTGATTATTTACAGAGGGTCCACGGGGAGTGTGTCAGTATTTACAGGCGGTCCCGTGGAGTGTGTCAGTATTTTCAGGGAGTCCTTGGGGAGTGTGTCAATAATTACAGGGGGTCCCCGGGGAGTGTGTCAGTATTTACAGGGGGTCCCCGGGAAGTGTGCCAGTATTTACAGAGGGTCCCCGGGGAGTGTGTCATTATTTACAGAGGGTCCCCGGGAAGTGTGTCAGTATTTACAGGGGGTGCCCGGAGTTTGTCAGTATGTGCATGGGGTCCACCGTGGAGTGTGTCAGTATTTACAGGGGGTCCACGGGAGTGTGTCAATATTTACAGGGAGTCCACGGGGAGTGTGTCAGTATTTACAGGAGGTCCCCGGGGAGTGTGTCACTATTTACAGGGGGTCCCCAGGGAGTGTGTCAGTATTTTCAGGGTGTACCCGGGACTGTGTCAGTATTTACAGGGTGTCCCCGGGGAGTGTGTCAGTATTTACAGGGGGTCCCCGGGAGTGTGGCAGTATTTACAGGGGTTCCCCGGGGAGTGTGTCGGTATTTACAGGAGGTTCCCGGGGAGTGTGTCAGTAATTACAGTTGGTCCCCGGCAGTGTGTGAGTATTTACGGGGTTCCCGAGGAGTGTGTCAGTATTTACAGGGGGTCCCCGGGGAGTGTGTCAGTATTTGCAGGGAGTCTACGAGGAGTGTGTCAGTATTTACAGGGATTCCCCGGGGAGTGTTTCAATATTTACAGGGCGTCCCCGGGGAGTGTGTCAGTATTTACAGGGAGTCCATGGGGAGAGTGTCAGTATTTACAGGAGGTCAACGGGGAGTGTGTCAATATTTACAGGGAATCCCCGGGAGTGTGTCAGTATTTACAGGGGGTCCCCGGGGAGTGTGTCGGTATTTACAGGGGGACCGGGGGTGTGTCAGTATTTACAGGGATTCCCCGGGGAGTGTGTCAGTATTTACAGGGAGTCCCCGAGGAGTGTGTCAGTATTTACAGGGATTCCCCGGGGAGTGTGTCAATATTTACAGGGAGTCCCCAGGGCGTGTGTCAGTATTTACAGGGAGTCCTCGGGAGTGTGTCATTATTTAGCGGGGGTCCCAGGCAGTGTGTCAGTATTTACAGGAGGTCACCGGGGAGTCTGTCAGTATTTACAGGGATTCCCCGGGGAGTGTGTCATTATTTACAGGGAGTCCCCGGGAGTGTGTCAGTATTTACAGGGGGACCCGGGAGTGTGTCGGTATTTACAGGGGGTCCCTGGGGAGTGTGTCAATATTTACAGGGGGTCCCTCGGAGTGTGTCAGTAATTACACGGGGTCCCCGGGGAGTGTGTCAGTATTTACAGGGGGTGTCCGGAGTGTAGTATTTACAGGGAGTCCCCGGGGAGTGCGTCAGTATTTACAGGGGGTCCCCGGAGTATGTCAGTATTTACAGGGGGTCCCCGGGGATTGTGTCAGTATTTACAGGGGGTCCCCGGCAGTGTGCCAGTATTTGCAGGTGGTACCCGGGGAGTGTGTCATTATTTACAGGGGGTCCCCGGAGAGTGATTCAATATTTACAGGGTGTCCCCAGGGAGTGTGTCAGTAATTACAGGGGGTCCCCGGGGAGTGTGTCAGTATTTACAGGGGGGCCCCAGGGAGTGTGTCAGTAATTACAAGGGGTCCCCAGGGAGTGTGTCAGTATTTACAGGGGGTCCCCGGGGAGTGTGTCAGTATTTACAGGGGGTCCCAGGCAGTGTGCCAGTATTTGCAGGTGGTCCCCTGGGAGTGTGTCAGTATTTACAGGGAGTCCTCGGGAGTGTGTCATTATTTAGAGGGGTTCCCCGGAGTGTGTCAGTATTTTCAGGGGGTCCCCGGCAGTGTGCCAGTATTTGCAGGTGGTCCCCGGGGAGTGTGTCATTATTTACAGGGGGTCCCCGGGGAGTGTGTCAGTATTTACAGGGGGTCCCCAGGGAGTGTGTCGGTAATTACAGGGGGTTCCCGGGGAGTGTGTCAGTATTTACAGGGAGTCCCCGAGGAGTGTGTCAGTATTTACAGGGATTCCCCGGGGAGTGTGTCAATATTTACAGGGAGTCCCCGGGGCGTGTGTCAGTATTTAAAGGGAGTCCATGGGGAGAGTGTCTGTATTTACAGGAGGTCACCGGGGAGTCTGTCAGTATTTACAGGGATTCCCCGGGGAGTGTGTCATTATTTACAGGGAGTCCCCGGGAGTGTGTCAGTGTTTACAGGGGGACCCGGGAGTGTGTCGGTATTTACAGGGGGTCCCTGGGGAGTGTGTCAATATTTACAGGGGGTCCCTGGGAGTGTGTCAGTAATTACACGGGGTCCCCGGGGAGTGTGTCAGTATTTACAGGGGGTCCCCGGAGTGTAGTATTTACAGGGAGTCCCCGGGGAGTGCGTCAATATTTACAGGGGGTCCCCGGAGTATGTCAGTATTTACAGGGGGTCCCCGGGGAGTGTGTCAGTATTTACAGGGGGTCCCCGGCAGTGTCCCAGTATTTGCAGGTGGTCCCCGGGGAGTGTGTCATTATTTACAGGGGGTCCCCGGAGAGTGATTCAATATTTACAGGGTGTCCCCAGGGAGTGTGTCTGTAATTACAGGGGGTCCCCGGGGAGTGTGTCAGTATTTACAGGGGGGCCCCAGGGAGTGTGTCAGTATTTACAGGGGGTCACAGGCAGTGTGCCAGTATTTGCAGGTGGTCCCCTGGGAGTGTGTCAGTATTTACAGGGAGTCCTCGGGAGTGTGTCATTATTTAGAGGGGTTCCCCGGAGTGTGTCAGTATTTTCAGGGGGTCGCCGGCAGTGTGCCAGTATTTGCAGGTGGTCCCCGGTGAGTGTGTCATTATTTACAGGGGGTCCCCGGGGAGTGTGTCAGTATTTACAGGGGGTCGCCAGGGAGTGTGTCGGTAATTACAGGGGGTTCCCGGGGAGTGTGTCAGTATTTACAGGGGGTCACCCGAGTGTGTCAGTATTTGCAGATGGTCCCCGGGGAGTGTGTCAGTATTTACAGAAGGTCCCCAGGGAGTGTGTCAGTAATTACAGGGGGTCCCCAGGGAGTGTGTCAGTAATTACAGGGGGTCCCCGGGGAGTGTGTCATTATTTACAGGGGGTCCCCGGGGAGTGTGTCAGTATTTACAGGGGGTCCCCAGGGAGTGTGTCGGTAATTACAGGGGGTTCCCGGGGAGTGTGTCAGTATTTACAGGGGGTCACCCGAGTGTGTCAGTATTTGCAGATGGTCCCCGGGGAGTGTGTCAGTATTTACAGGGGGTCCCCAGGGAGTGTGTCAGTAATTACAGGGGGTCCCCAGGGAGTGTGTCAGTAATTACAGGGGGTCCCCGGGGAGTGTGTCAGTATGTACATGGGGTCCCCCGTGGAGAGTGTCAGTATTTACAGGGGGTCCACGGGAGTGTGTCAATATTTACAGGGAGTCACCGGGGAGTGCGTCAGTATTTACAGGGGGTCCCCGGGGAGTGTGTCAGTATTTACAGGGGGTCCCCAGGGAGTGTGACAGTATTTTCAGGGGGTACACGGGGAGTGTGTCATTATTTACAGGGGGTCCCCGGGGAGTGTGGCAGTATTTACAGGGGGTCCCCGGAGTATGTCAGTATTTACAAGGATTCTCCGGGTAGTGTGTCAGTATTTACAAGGATTCCACGGGGAGTGTGTCAGTAATTACATTGGGTCCCGGGGAGTGTGTCAGTATTTACAGGGGGTCCCCGGGGAGTGTGTCAGTATGTACAGGGGGTCCCCAATGAGTGTGTCAGTATTTTCAGGGTGTACCCGGGAGTGTGTCAGTATTTACAGGGAGTCCCCAGGGAGTGTGTCAGTATTTAAAGGGGGTCCCCGGTGAGTGTGTCAGTATTTACAAGGGGTCCTCGGGGAGTGTGTCAGTATTTACAGGGGTCCCCGGTAAGTGTGTTAGTAATTACAGTGGGTCCTCGGCAGTGTGTGATTATTTACGGGGTCCCCGGGGAGTGTGTCAGTATTTACTGTGGGTCCCCGGGGAGTGTGTCAGTATTTATAGGGAGTCACCGGTGAGTGTGTCAGTATTTACAGGGATTCCCCGGGGAAGGTGTCGATATTTACAGGGAGTCCCCGGGAGTGTGTCGGTATTTACAGGGCTCCCCGAAGTGTGTCAGTATTTTCAGGGGGTCCCCGGCAGTGTGCCAGTATTTGCAGGTGGTCCCCGGAGAGTGTGTCATTATTTACAGTGGGTCCCCGGGGAGTGTGTCAGTATTGACAGGGGATCCCCGGGAATTGTGTCAGTATTTTCAGGGGGTCCCCGGAGTGTGTCAGTATTTACAGGTGGTCCCCGGGGAGTGTGTCAGCATTTACAGGGAGTCCCCGTGGAGTGTGTCAGTATGTATCGGGAGTCCCCGTGGAGTGTGTCAGTATTTACAGGGGGTCCCCGGGGAGTGTGTCATTATTTACAGGGGGTCCCTGGGGAGTGCGTCAGTATTTACAGGGGGTCACCGGAGTAGGTCAGTATTTACAGGGGGTCCCCGGGGAGTGTGTCAGTATTTACAGGGGGTCACCGGCAGTGTGCCAGTATTTGCAGGTGGTCCCCGGGGAGTGTGTCATTATTTACAGGGGGTCCCCGGGGAGTGAGTCAGTACTTACAGGGTGTCCCCAGGGAGTGTGTCAGTAATTACAGGGGATCCCCGGGGAGTGTGTCAGTATTTACAGGGGGTCACCCGAGTGTGTCAGTATTTGCAGGTGGTCCCCGGGGAGTGTGTCAGTATTTACTGGGGGGCCCCAGGGAGTGTGTCAGTAATTACAGGGGGTCCCCAGGGAGTGTGTCAGTATTTACAGGTGGTCCCCAAGGAGTGTGTCAGTATATACAGGGGGTCCCAGGCAGTGTGCCAGTATTTGCAGGTGGTCCCCTGGGAGTGTGTCAATATTTACAGGGAGTCCTCGGGAGTGTGTCATTATTTAGAGGGGTTCCCCGGGAGTGTGTCAGTATTTACAGGGTGTCCTCGGGAGTTTGTCATTATTTACAGGGGGTCCCCGGGGAGTGTGTCAGTATTTACAGGGTGTCCCGTGGAGTGTGTCAGTATTTTCAGGGAGTCCCTGGGGAGTGTGTCAGTAATTACATGGGGTCCCCGGGGATTGTGCCAGTATTTACAGGGGGTCCCCGGGAAGTGTGTCAGTATTTACAGGGGGTCCCAAGGGAGTGTGTCAGTATTTACAGGGGTCCCCGGGAAGTGTGTCAGTATTTACACGGGGTCCCCGGGAGTGTGTCAGTATTTAAAGGGGGTCCCCGGGGAGTGTGTCAGTAATTACAGTGGGTCCCCGGCAGTGTGTGAGTATTTACGGGGTCCCCGGGGAGTGTGTCAGTATTTAAAGGGGGTCCCCGGGGAGTCTGTCGGTATTTACAGGGGGTTCCCGGGGAGTGTGTCAGTAATTACAGTGGGTCCCCGGCAGTGTGTGGGTATTTACGGTGTCCCCGGGGAGTGTGTCATTATTTACAGGGGGTCCCCGGGGTGTGTGTCAGTATTTACAGGGATTCCCCGGGGAGTGTGTCAGTATTTACAGGGAGTCCCCGAGGAGTGTGTCAGTATTTACAGGGATTCGCCGGGGAGTGTGTCAGTATTTACAGGGAGTCCCCGAGGAGTGTGTCAGTATTTACAGGGATTCGCCGGGGAGTGTGTCAATATTTACAGGGCGTCCCCGGGGAGTGTGTCAGTATTTACAGGAGGTCACCGGAGAGTGTGTCAGTATTTACAGGGGGTCCCCGGGGACGGGGGTATAAGCCGACAGGGGAAGCGGTCAAAACCGGGGCACTCTGGGGGCTGTAAGAGGGAGGGGGCTTCTCCTTACCCTCCTCCTCTTTCTTTTGATTTTTAGGGGCTGGTACCTCTTTGCCACCTCTGTCCATTTTTTAAAACAATTCTCCATACAATCTTTATCCCAACTGGGGTCCCCTGTCCCATTTTTGGTGGTCTGTCTCCATTCCTCAATTAAGGACAATTTAAAACTTCCTCCATATGGCCAATCCCCATCAGACCAACCGTACAAATCGCTACTAAACGTTACCGCGTATCTGTCGTCTCCTGTGTCTTTAATTACAGTGTCCGCCGGCGAGCCGGGCGGCACAGTGGGATCTCCTACCTTCTCTTGTTGCTTTACTACCTTACAGATTCTTTTCTCAGTCTTGGGATGTACTTTCATTCTCTCAGTTGAGAGGTCGTCCTTCTTTCCCTTTCTAGGCGCTGGGCGCGAGCGCCCTGCTGGACTAGAGCCGTTTCCCATTCTTCCGGGTGCAACGTCTCGCGATCTTTTCTGAAATGAGAGTCAGGACAATCCTACAAAATATACAATAATTTACAAAGCGCTCACCGGTGTTCTCTCTTCCGCTCAGCTCGGGGTCTCCTTTTGCCTTCTTGTTATTTTAGCTTCTTAGCGGTAGCTACCTTATGCCTCACCCTCTCGGGGATCTCGGCGGCCCGTCCCCCTTTCAGCTAGGACGGCCTAGGCACCTTCCTCCTTTCAGCTAGAAAGGTCCTTAAAATTCCTCTTTTCTTTAGAATCTGTCGAGGAAATATTCCTCTTTTCTCTTCAAAAGTTAAATTTAGTTCTTTTGGATCTCGTTTTTTTTTAGAGATCCTGCCGGACTACGCCAGAATCTGTCGAGGAATTATTTAGCTTAAATTAACTCAGGCGGAGACTTTCAGAAGTTGCTTCGAGAGAAGTTTATTACTAAAGCTAACAAGATATCTTGGAGAGCTTGCTTGGACCGTACCAAGGCAGAACTCTGTCGTACAGGCAAATTGTCCCGATATTTATACAGAAATTGAATACAGAAATATAAAAGGAATCGTATTCATTAGTCCCGCGAGTACAAAGGTCGTCTCGGGAGGTACACACTCTATCTTTCCTTGCATAGTTTCTCTCTGTTCACAGTCCGATAAGAAAAGGCAAAAGGAGACTCCCTTTTAATACCAGATGGTCACCTAGTTGCATCTCTAAGTTTCAAGACTAAAAAAGCGTGGCTATTTTTCTAGTCCTATTATTTCTTTAAGCATAGCAAAACCAGAATTTAACCCTTCCCTATTCCATAAGCCATAGATTCATAGATTCTTTCTTCCACACTCTGTAACCTCCTCCAGCCCCAACACTCCTCCCTGTCTCTGGAACCACCTCCAGCCTCTACACACCTCCCTATCTCAGTAACCTCCTCCAGCCCCGACATCACTCCATAACTCTGTAACCTACTCCAGCCCCAACACCCCTCCCTGTCTCTGTAACCTCCTCCAGCCCCTACACAACTCCCTAACTCTGTAACCTCCTCCAGCCCCAACACTCCTCCCTATCTCTGTAACCTCCTCCAGCCCCAACACTCCTCCCTGTCTCTGGAACCACCTCCAGCCTCTACACCCTTCCCGATCTCTGTAACCTCCTCCAGCCCCTACACACCTCCCTATCTCTGTACCCTCCTCCAGCCCCAACACTCCTCCCTACCTCTGTAACCTCCTCCAGACCCTACACCCCTCCCTATCTCTGCAACCTCCACCAGCCCTATATCATTCCCTATCTCTGTAATCTCCTCCAGCCCCAACACACCTCCCTATCTCTGTAACCACCTCCAGCCTCTAAACCCCTCCCTATCTCTGCAACCTCCCCCAGCCCCTACACCCCTCCCAATCTCTGTATCCTCCTCCAGTACCTACACACCTCCATAAACCTGTAAACCCCCTCCAGCGCCTATACCCCTCCCTATCTCTGTAACCCCCTCCAGCCCCTACTCCACTCCCTATCTCTGTACACTCCTCCAGCTCCTACAGCCCTCCCTATCTCTGTAACCTCCTGCAGCCCCTACATCGCTCCCTATCTCTGTAACCCCCAGCCTATGAACCCCTCCCTATCTCTAAAACCTCCTGCTATCTCTGTAACCTCCTCCAGCCCCTACACCCCACCCTATCTCTGTAACCTCCTCCAGCCCCTACACACCTCCATATATCTGTAACCCCCTCCAGCGCCTATACACCTCCCTATCTCTGGAACCCCCTCCAGCCTCTACACCACTCCCTATCTCTGTAACCTCCTCCAGCCCCTACACCCCACCCTATCTCTGAAACCTCCTCCAGCCCCTACACACCTCCATATATCTGTCACCCCCTCCAGCCCCTATACCACTCCCTATCTCTGGAACCCCCTCCAGCCCCTACACCACTCCCTATCTCTGTAACCATCTCCAGCCCCTACACCCATCCCTATCTCTGTAACCTCCTCCAGCCCCTACATCCCTCCCTATCTCTGTAACCTCCTCCACTCCCGACATTCCTCCCTATCTCTGTAACCCCCTCCAGCCCCTACACACCTCTCTATATCTGGAACCACCTCCAGCCCCTACACCCCTCTCTATCTCTGTAACCCCCTCCAGCCCCCACACCCCTCCCTATTTCTGTAAACTCCTCCAGCCCCTACACCCCCCCCTATCTCTGTAACCCCCTCCAGCCACCACACCCCTCCCTATCTCTGTAACCACCTCCAGCCTCTACACTTCTCCCTATCTCTGTAACCTCCTCCAGCCCCGACATCACTCCCTATCTCTGTAAAGTCCTCCAGCCCCTACACCCCGCCCTAGCTCTGTAAACTCCTCCAGCCCCTACACCCCGCCCTATCTCTGTAACCTCCTCCAACCCCTACACCCCTCCCTATCTCTGTCACCTCCACCAGCCCTACATCTCTCCCTATCTCTGCAAACTCCTCCAGCCCCAACACCCCTCCCTATCTCTGTAACCACCTCCAACCTCTAAATCCTTCCCTATCTCTGTAATCTCCTCCACTCCCTAAACCCTCCCTATCTCTGTAACCTCCTCCAGCCCCTAATCCCCTCCCATCTCTGTAACCTCATCCAGCCCCTGCACCCCTCCCTATCTCTGTAACCTCCCGAAGCCCCTACACCCCTCTCTATCTCTTTAACCTCCTCCAGCCACTATACACCTCCCTATCTCTGTAACCCCCTCCAGCTCTTACAACACTCCCTAACTCTGTAACCTGCGCCAGCCCCTACACCCCTCCCTATCTCTGTACCCTCCAGCAGCCACTACACCCCTCCCTAGCTCTGCAACATCCCCCAGCCCCAACACCCCTCCCTATCTCTGTAACCACCTCCAACCTCTAAATCCTTCCCTATCTCTGTAATCTCCTCCACTCCCTACACCCTCCCTATCTCTGTAACCTCCTCCAGCCCCTAATCCCCTCCCATCTCTGTAACCTCATCCAGCCCCTGCACCCCTCCCTATCTCTGTAACCTCCCGAAGCCCCTACACCCCTCTCTATCTCTTTAACCTCCTCCAGCCACTATACACCTCCCTATCTCTGTAACCCCCTCCAGCTCTTACAACACTCCCTAACTCTGTAACCTGCTCCAGCCCCTACACCCCTCCCTATCTCTGTACCCTCCTCCAGCCACTACACCCCTCCCTAGCTCTGCAACATCCCCCAGCCGCTACACCCCTCCCTATCTCTGTAACCTCCTCTAGCCTCTACACCCCTCCCAATTTCTGTAACCCCTCCAGCCCCTACACCGCTCCAAATCTCTGTAACCCCTCCAGCCCCTACCCACCCTCCCTATCTCTGTAAGCTCCTCCAGCCCCTACACTCCTCCCTATCTCTGCAACCTCCTCCAGCCCCTAACTCCTCCCTATCTCTGTCACTTCTTCCACTCCCTACACACCTCCCTATCTCTGTAACCCCCTCCAGCCCCTATACCGCTGCCTATCTCTGTAACCCCCTCTAGCCCCTTCATACCTCCCGATATCTGTAACCCCCTCCAGCCCCTATACCGCTGCCTATCTCTGTAACCCACTCCAGGCCCTACGCCACTCCCTATCTCTGTAATCTCCTCCAGCCCGTACACCCCTCCCTATCTCTGTAACCTTCTCCAGCACCGACATCACTCCCTATCTCTGTAACCTCCTCCAGCCCCTACACCCCTCCCTATCTCTGTAACCTCCACCAGCCCCTACGCCCCTCCCCATCTCTGTAACCTCCTCCAGCTCCTTCACCCCTCCCTATCTCTGTAGCCTCCTCCAGCCCCTACACCACTCCTTATCACTGTAACCAACTCCAGCCCCTACACCCCTCCCTATCTCTGTAACCTCCTCCAGCCACTACACGCCTCCATATCTCGGTAACCTCCTCCAGCCCCGACACACTTCCGATCTCTTTAACCTCCTCCAGCCCCTACACCCCTCCCTATCTCTGTCACCTCCACCAGCCCTACATCCCTCCCTATCTCTGTAACCTCCTCCAGCCCCAACACCCCTCCCTATCTCTGTAACCACGTCCAGCCTCTACATCCCTCCCTATCTCTGTAACCTCTTCCAGCCACAACACCCCTCCCTATCTCTGTCACCTCCACCAGCCCTACATCCCTCCCTATCTCTGTAACCTCCTCCAACCCCTACACCCCTCCCTATCTCTGTAACCCCCTCCAGCCCCTACACACCTCTCTATATCTGGAACCACCTCCAGCCCCTACACCCCTCTCTATCTCTGTAACCCCCTCCAGCCCCCACACCCCTCCCTATTTCTGTAAACTCCTCCAGCCCCTACACCCCCCCTATCTCTGTAACCCCCTCCAGCCACCACACCCCTCCCTATCTCTGTAACCACCTCCAGCCTCTACACTTCTCCCTATCTCTGTAACCTCCTCCAGCCCCGACATCACTCCCTATCTCTGTAAAGTCCTCCAGCCCCTACACCCCTCCCTAGCTCTGTAAACTCCTCCAGCCCCTACACCCCGCCCTATCTCTGTAACCTCCTCCAACCCCTACACCCCTCCCTATCTCTGTCACCTCCACCAGCCCTACATCTCTCCCTATCTCTGCAAACTCCTCCAGCCCCAACACCCCTCCCTATCTCTGTAACCACCTCCAACCTCTAAATCCTTCCCTATCTCTGTAATCTCCTCCACTCCCTACACCCTCCCTATCTCTGTAACCTCCTCCAGCCCCTAATCCCCTCCCATCTCTGTAACCTCATCCAGCCCCTGCACCCCTCCCTATCTCTGGAACCTCCCGAAGCCCCTACACCCCTCTCTATCTCTTTAACCTCCTCCAGCCACTATACACCTCCCTATCTCTGTAACCCCCTCCAGCTCTTACAACACTCCCTAACTCTGTAACCTGCGCCAGCCCCTACACCCCTCCCTATCTCTGTACCCTCCAGCAGCCACTACACCCCTCCCTAGCTCTGCAACATCCCCCAGCCCCAACACCCCTCCCTATCTCTGTAACCACCTCCAACCTCTAAATCCTTCCCTATCTCTGTAATCTCCTCCACTCCCTACACCCTCCCTATCTCTGTAACCTCCTCCAGCACCTAATCCCCTCCCATCTCTGTAACCTCATCCAGCCCCTGCACCCCTCCCTATCTCTGTAACCTCCCGAAGCCCCTACACCCCTCTCTATCTCTTTAACCTCCTCCAGCCACTATACACCTCCCTATCTCTGTAACCCCCTCCAGCTCTTACAACACTCCCTAACTCTGTAACCTGCTCCAGCCCCTACACCCCTCCCTATCTCTGTACCCTCCTCCAGCCACTACACCCCTCCCCATCTCTGTAACCTCCTCCAGCTCCTTCACCCCTCCCTATCTCTGTAGCCTCCTCCAGCCCCTACACCACTCCTTATCACTGTAACCAACTCCAGCCCCTACACCCCTCCCTATCTCTGTAACCTCCTCCAGCCACTACACGCCTCCATATCTCGGTAACCTCCTCCAGCCCCGACACACTTCCGATCTCTTTAACCTCCTCCAGCCCCTACACCCCTCCCTATCTCTGTCACCTCCACCAGCCCTACATCCCTCCCTATCTCTGTAACCTCCTCCAGCCCCAACACGCCTCCCTATCTCTGTAACCACGTCCAGCCTCTACATCCCTCCCTATCTCTGTAACCTCTTCCAGCCACAACACCCCTCCCTATCTCTGTCACCTCCTCCAGCCCCTACACCCCTCCCTATCTCTGTAACCTCCACCAGCCACTACGCCCCTCCCCATCTCTGTAACCTCCTCCAGCTCCTTCACCCCTCCCTATCTCTGTAGCCTCCTCCAGCCCCTACACCACTCCTTATCACTGTAACCAACTCCAGCCCCTACACCCCTCCCTATCTCTGTAACCTCCTCCAGCCACTACACGCCTCCATATCTCGGTAACCTCCTCCAGCCCCGACACACTTCCGATCTCTTTAACCTCCTCCAGCCCCTACACCCCTCCCTATCTCTGTAACCTCCTCCAACCCCTACAGCCCTCCCTATCTCTGTAACCTCCACCAGCCCCTACGCCCCTCCCTATCTCTGTAACCTTGTCTAGCCCATCTACCCCTCACTATCTCTGTAATCTCCTCCAGCCACTACACCCATCCCTATCTCTGTAACACCCTCCAGCCCCTACACCACTCCCTATCTCTGTAACCTCCTCCAACCACTGCACCCCTTCCTATCTCTGTAAGCTCCTCCAGCCCCTACACCCCTCCCTATCACTGTAACCCCCTCTAACCCCTACACCACTCCCTATCTCTGTAACCTCCTCCAGCCCCTACACGCCTCCCTATCTTTGTAAACTCCTCAAGCCCCTACACCCCTCCCTATCTCTGTAACCCCCTCCAGCCCCTACACCCCGCCCTATCTCTGTAACCTCCTCCAGCCCCTACACTCCTACTTATCTCTGTAACCAACTCCGGCCCCTACACCCCTCCCTATCCCTGTTAGCTCCTCCAGCCACTACACCCCTCCCAATCTGTGTAACCTCCTCCAGCCACTACACGCCTCCCTATCTCGGTAACCTCCTCCAGCCCCAACACACCTCCCTATCTCTGTAACCACCTCCGGCCTCTAAATCCCTCCCTATCTCTGCAACCTCCTCCAGCCGCTACACCCCTCCCAATCTCTGAATCCTCCTCCAGCCCCTACACACCTCCATAAACCTGTAACCCCCTCCAGCGCATATACCCCTCCCTATCTCTGTAACCCCCTCCAGCCCCTACATCGCTCCCTATCTCTGTACCCTCCTCCAGCTCCTACAGCCCTCCCTATCTCTGTAACCTCCTCCAGCCCCTACATCGCTCCCTATCTCTGTAACCCCCAGCCTATGAACCCCTCCCGATCTCTGAAACATCCTGCTATCTCTGTAACCTCCTCCAGCCCCTACACCCCACTCTATCTCTGTAACCTCCTCCAGCCCCTACACACCTCCATATATCTGTAACCCCCTCCAGCGCCTATACCCCTCCCTATCTCTGGAACCCCCTCCAGCCACTACACCACTCCCTATCTCTGTAACCTTCTCCAGCCCCTACACCCCTCCCTATCTCTGTAACCTCCTCCAGCCCCTACACCCCTCCCTATCTCTGTAACCTCCACCACTCCCTACATTCCTCCCTATCTCTGTTACCCCCTCCAGCCCCTACCCACCTCTCTATATCTGGAAACCCCTCCAGCCCCGACACTCCTCCCGATCTCTGTAACACCCTCCAGCGCCCACACCGCTCCCTATTTCTGTAGCCTCCTCCAGCCCCAACACTCCTCCCTATCTCTGTAACCCCCTCAAGCCACTACACCACTCCCTATCTCTGCAACCGCCAGCCTATAAACCCCTCCCTCTCTCTGAAACCTCCTCCCGCCCCTACATCCCTCCCTATCTCTGTAACCTCCTCCAGCCCCTACCCCCCTCCTTTTCTCTGCAACCTTCCCCAGCCCCTACACGCCTCCCTATCACTGAAACCCACTCCACCCCCTACACCCCTCCTTATCTCTGTAACCTCCTCCAGCCCCTACACCCCTCCCTATCTCTGTAACCTCCTCCAGCCCCTACACCCCTACTTATCTCTGTAACCAACTCCAGCCCATACACCCCTCCCTATCTCTGTTACCTCCTCCAGCCACTACACCCCTCCCAATCTGTGTAACCTCCTCCAGACACTACACGCCTCCCTATCTCGGTAACCTCCTCCAGCCCCGACACACTTCCTATCTGTGAAATCACCTCCAGCCTCTACACCCCTCCCTATCTCTGTAACATCCTCCAGCCCCGACATCACTCCCCATTTCTGTAACCTCCTCCAGCTCCTCCACCCCTCCCTATCTCTGTAGCCTCCTCCAGCCCCTACACCCCTCCTTATCACTGTAACCAACTCCAGCCCCTACACCCCTCCCTATCTCTGTAACCTCCTCCAGCCACTACACGCCTCCCTATCTCGGTAACCTCCTCCAGCCCCGACACACTTCCGATCTCTTTAACCTCCTCCAGCCCCTACACCCCTCCCTATCACTGTAACCTCCACCAGCCCTACATCCCTCCCTATCTCTGTAACCTCCTGCAGCCCCAACACCCCTCCCTATCTCTGTAACCACCTCCAGCCTCTAAATCCCTCCCTATCTCTGTAACCTCCTCCAGCCCCAACACCCCTCCCTATCTCTGTAACCACCTCCAGCCTATAAATCCCTCCCTATCTCTGTAACCCCCTCCAGCCCCTACACCGCTCCCTATCTCTGGTACCTCTCCAGCGACTACACCCCTCCCTATCTCTGTAACCTCCTCCAGCCCCTGCATCCCTCCCTATCTCTGTAACCTCCCGAAGCCCCTACACCCCTCCCTATCTCTTTAACCTCCTCCAGCCCGTATACACCTCCCTATATCTGTAAACCCCTCCAGCCCTTACACCACTCCCTAACTCTGTAACCTCCTCCAGCCCCTACACCCCTCCCTATCTCTGTAACCTCCTCCGGCCACTACACCCCTCCTTAGCTCTGCAACATCCCCCAGCCGCTACACCCCCTCCCTATCTCTGTAACCTCCTCCAGCCCCTACACTCCTCCCTATCTCTGTAAACTCCTCCAGCCCCTACACCCCTCCCTATCTCTGTAACCCCCTCCAGCCCCTATACCGCTGCCTATCCCTGTAACCCCCTCCAGCCCCTTCACACCTCCCTATATCTGTAGCCCCCTCCAGCCCCTATACCGCTGCCTATCTCTGTAACCCCCTCCAGCCCCTACGCCCCTCCCTATCTCTGTAATCTCCTCCAGCCCCTACACCCCTCCCTATCTCTGTAACCTCCTCCTACCCGTACAGCCCTCCCTATCTCTATAAGCTCCACCAGCACTACATCGCTCCCTACCTCTGTAACCTCCTCCAGCCCCAACACTCCTCCCTATCTCTGTTACCACCTCCAGCCTCTACACCCCTCCCTATCTCTGTAACCTCCTCCAGCACCGACATCACTCCCTATCTCTGTAACCTCCTCCAGCCCCTACTCCTCTCCCTATCACTGTAACCTTGTCCAGCCCATCTACCCCTCACTATCTCTGTAACCTCCTCCAGCCACTACACATATCCCTATCTCTGTAACCCCCTCCAGCCCCTACACAACTCCCTATCTCTGTAACCTCCTCCAACCCCTACACCCCTCCCTATCTCTGGAACCTCCTCCAGCCCCTACACCCCTCCCTATCTCTGTAACCCCCTCTAGCCCCTACACCACTCCCTAACTCTGTAACCTCCTCCAGCCCCTACGCGCCTCCCTATCTTTGTAAACTCCTCCAGCCCCTACACCCCTCCCTATCTCTGTAACCTCCTCCAGCCCCTACACCCCTCCCTATCTCTGTAACCTCCTACAGCACCTGCACCCCTCCCTATCTCTATAACCTCCTCCAGCCACAACACATCTCCCTATCTCTGTAACCCCATCAGCCCGACACCCCTCCCAATCTCTGTAACCCCTCCAGCCCCTAAACCCCCTCCCGATCTCTGTAACCTCCTACAGCCCCTACACTCCTCCCTATCGCTGTAACCTCCTGCAGCCCCTACAACCCTCCCTATCTCTGTAACCTTCTCCAACCCCTACACCACTCCCTATCTCTGTAACCACCTCCAGCCCTTAAATCCCTCCCGATCTCTGTAACCCCATCAGCCCCACACACCGCCCTATCTCTTTAACCTCCTCCAGCCCCTATACACCTCCCTATCACTGTAACCCCCTCCAGCCCTTACACCACTCCCTAACTCTTTAACCTCCTCCAGCCCCTACACCCCTCCCTATCTCTGTAACCTCCTTCAGCCACTACACCTCTCCCTATCTCTGCAAACTCCCCCAGCCGCAACACCCCACCCTATCTCTGTAACCCCCTCCAGCCCCTACACAACTCCCTATCTCTGTAACCTCCTCCAGCCCCTACACCCCTCCCTATCTCTGTAACCTCCTCCAGCCCCTACACCCCTCCTTATCTCTGGAACCAACTCCAGCCCCTACACCCCTCCCTATCTTTGTAACCTCCTCCAGCCACTACACCCCTCCCAATCTGTGTAACCTCCTCCAGCAACTACACGCCTCCCTATCTCGGTAACCTGCTCCAGCCCCGACACACTTCCAATCTCTGCAATCACCTCCAGCCTCTACACCCCTCCCTATCTCTGTAACCTCCTCCATCCCCGACATCACTCCCCATCTCTGTAACGTCTTCCAGCCCCTACACCCCTCCCTATCTCTGTAACCTCTTCCAGCCCCTACACCCCTCCTTATCTCTGTAACCAACTCCAGCCCCTACACCCCTCCCTATCTCTGTAACGTCCTCCAGCCACTACACCCCTCCCAATCTGTGTAACCTCCTGCAGCCACTACACGCCTCCCTATCTCGGTAACCTCCTCCAGCCCCGACACACTTCCTATCTCTGTAACCTCCTCCAGCCACTACACCCCTCCCTATCTCTGTAACCACCTCCAGCCTCTAAATCCCTCCCTATCTCTGTAACCTCCTCCAGCCCCAACACCCTTCCCTATCTCTGTAACCACCTCCAGCCCCAACCCCCCTCCCTATCTCTGTAACCTCCTCCAGCCCCAACACCCCTCCCTATCTCTGTAACCAGCTCCAGCCTCTAAATCCCTTCCTATCTCTGTAACCCCCTTCAACCCCTACACCCCTCCCTATCTCTGTAACCCCCTCCAGCACCTACACCCCTCCCTATCTCTGTAACCCCCTCCAGCCTCTAAATCCCTCCCTATCTCTGGAACCTCCTCCAGCGACTACACCCATCCCTATCTCTGTAATCTCCTCCACTCCCTACATCCTCCCGATCTCTGTAACCTCTTCCAGCCCCTACACCCCTCCCTATCTCTGTAACCTCCTCCAGCCCCTGCACCCCTCCCTATGGCTGTAACCTCTCAAAGCCCCGACACCACTCCCTAACTATGTAACCTCCTCCAGCCCCTACACCCTTCCCTATCTCTGTAACCTCCTCCAGCCTCTACACCCCTCCCGAGCTCTGCAACATCCACCAGCCGCTACACCACTCCCTCTCTCTGCAACCTCCTCCAGCCCCTACACCCCTCCCAATTTCTCTAACCCCTCCAGCCCCTACACCCCTCCCAATCTCTGTAAACCCTCCAGCCCCTACATCCCCTCCCTTTCTCTGTAACCCCCTCCTGCCCCTTCACACCTCCCGATATCTGTAACCCCCTCCAGCCCCTACACCACTCCCTATCTCTGTAACCTGCTCCAGCCCCTACACGCCTCCCTATCTTTGTAAACTCCTCCAGCCCCTACAACCCTCCCGATCTCTGTAACCTCCTCCACCCTCTACACCCCTCCCTATCTCTGTAACCTCCTCCAGCCCCAACACCCCTCCTTATCTCTGTAACCAACTCCAGCCCCTACACCCCTCCCTATCTCTGTAACCTCCTCCAGCCACTACACCCCTCTCAACCTGTGTAACCTCCTACAGCCAATACACGCCTCCCTATCTCGGTAACTTCCTCCAGCCCCGACACACTTGCTATCTCTGTAATCACCTCCAGCCTCTGCACCCCTCCCTATCTCTGTAACCTCCTCCAGCCCCGACATCACTCCCCATCTCTGTAATCTCCTCCAGCCCCTACACACCTCCCGATCTCTGTAACCTCCTCCAGCCCCTACACCTTTCCTTATCTCTGTAACCAACTCCAGCCCCTACTCCCCTCTCAATCTGTGTAACCTCCTCCAGCCACTACACGCCTCCCTATCTCGGTAACCTCCTCCAGCCCCTACACCCCTCCCTATCTCTGTCACCTCCACCAGCCCTACATCCCTCACTATCTCTGTAACCTCCTCCAGTCCCAACACCCCTCCCTATCTCTCTAACCACCTCCAGCCTCTAAATCCCTCCCTATCTCTGTAACCTCCTCCAGCCCCAAAACCCCTACCTATCTCTGTAACCACCTCCAGCCTCTAAATCCCTCCATATCTCTGTAACCCCCTCCAGCACCTACACCGCTCCCTATCTCTGGAACCTCCTCCAGCGACTACATCCCTCCCTATCTCTGTAATCTCCTCCACTCCCTACACCCTCACTATCTCTGTAACCTCCTCCATCCCTACACCCCTCCCTATCTCTGTAACGTCCTCCAGCCCCTGCACCCCTCCCTATCTCTGCAACCTCCCGAAGCCCCTACACTCCTCCCTATCTCTGTAACCCCCTCCAGCCCCTACACGCCTCCCTATCTTTGTAAACTCCTCCAGCCCCTACAAACCTCCCTATCTCTGTAACCTCCTCCACCCCCTATTCACCTCCCTGTCATGTAACCTCCTCCAGCCCTTACACCCCTCCCTATCTCTGTAATCTCCTCCAGCCCCTACACCCCTCCCTATTTCAGTAACCTCCTCCAACCCCTACATCCCTCCCTCTCTCTGTAACCTCCTCCAGCCCCTACACCCCTCCCTATCTCTGTAACATCCTCCAGCCCCTACACCCCCTCCCTATCTCTGTAACCTCCTCCAGCCCCTACACCCCACCCTATTTCTGTAACCTCCTCCAACACCTACATCCCTCCCTATCTCTGTAACCTCCTCCAGCCCCTACACCCCTCCCTATCTCTGTAACCTCCACCAGCCTCTAAACCCCTCCCTATCTCTTTAACCCCCTCCAGCCCCTACACCGCTCCCTATCTCTGCAACCTCCTCCAGCCCCTATACCCCTCCCTATCTCTGCCACCTCCCCAAGCCCCTACACCCCTCCCTATCTCTGTAACCTCCTCCGGCCCTACACCACTCCCTATCTCTGTAACCTCCACCAGCCCCTACACCCCTCCGTATCTCTGTATCCTCCTCCAGCCCCGACACCACTCCCTATCTCTGCAACCCCTTCCAGCCCCTACACCCCTCCCTATCTCTTTAAACCCCTCCAGCCCCTACAACCCCTCCCTATCTCTGTAACCTCCTCCATCCCCTACAGCCCTCCCTATCTCTGTAACCCACTCCAGCACCGACACCCCTCCCGATCTCTGTAACCCCCTCCTGTTCCTAAACCCCCCCTATCTCTGCAACACTCTCCAGCCCCTACACCCCTCCCTCTATCTATAACCCCCTCCGGCCCCTACACACCTCCCTATCTTGGTAACGCCCTCCATCCACTACACCCCTCGCTAACTCTGTAATCTCCTCCAGCCCCTACACCCCTTCCTATCTCTGCAACCTCCTCCAGCCCCAACACCACTCCCTGTCTCTGTAACCTCCTCCAGCCCCTACACTCCTCTCTATCTCTGTAACCTCCTCCAGCCCCTACACCTCTCCCTCTATCTGTAACCTCCTCCACTCCCTACACTCCTCCCAATCTCTGTAACCCCTCCAGCCCCTAAACCCCCTCCCGATCTCTGTAACCTCCTCCAGCCCCTACACTCCTCCCTATCGCTGTAACCACCTGCAGCCCCTACAACCCTCCCTATCTCTGTAACCTTCTCCAATCCCTACACCACTCCCTATCTCTGTAACCACCTCCAGCCCTTAAACCCCTCCCGATCTCTGTAACGCCATCAGCCCCACACACCGCCCTATCTCTTTAACCTCCTCCAGCCCCTATACACCTCCCTATCACTGTAACCCCCTCCAGCCCTTACACCACTCCCTAACTCTTTAACGTCCTCCAGCCCCTACACCCCTCCCTATCTCTGTAACCTCCTTCAGCCACTACACCTCTCCCTAGCTCTGCAAACTCCCCCAGCCGCAACACCCCACCCTATCTCTGTAACCCCCTCCAGCCCCTACACAACTCCCAATCTCTGTAACCTCCTCCAGCCCCTACACCCCTCCCTATCTCTGTAACCTCCTCCAGCCCCTACACCCCTCCTTATCTCTGGAACCAACTCCAGCCCCTACACCCCTCCCTATCTTTGTAACCACCTCCAGCCACTACTCCCCTCCCAATCTGTGTAACCTCCTCCAGCAACTACACGCCTCCCTATCTCGGTAACCTCCTCCAGCCCCGACACACTTCCAATTTCTGTAATCACCTCCAGCCTCTACACCCCTCCCTATCTCTGTAACCTCCTCCATCCCCGACATCACTCCCCATCTCTGTAACCTCTTCCAGCCCCTACACCCCTCCCTATCTCTGTAACCTCTTCCAGCCCCTACACCCCTCCTTATCTCTGTAACCAACTCCAGCCCCTACACCCCTCCCTATCTCGGTAACCTCCTCCAGCCCCGACACACTTCCTATCTCTGTAACCTCCTCCAGCCACTACACCCCTCCCTATCTCTGTAACCACCTCCAGCCTCTAAATCCCTCCCTATCTCTGTAACCTCCAGCCCCAACACCCTTCCCTATCTCTGTAACCACCTCCAGCCTCTAAATCCCTCCCTATCTCTGTAACCTCCTCCAGCCCCAACACCCCTCCCTATCTCTGTAACCACCTCCAGCCTCTAAATCCCTTCCTATCTCTGTAACCCCCTCCAGCCCCTACACCCCTCCCTATCTCTGTAAACCCCCTCCAGCACCTACACCCCTCCCTATCTCTGTAACCCCCTCCAGCCTCTAAATCCCTCCCTATCTCTGGAACCTCCTCCAGCGACTACACCCATCCCTATCTCTGTAATCTCCTCCACTCCCTACACCCTCCCGATCTCTGTAACCTCTTCCAGCCCCTACACCCCTCCCTATCTCTGTAACCTCCTCCAGCCCCTGCACCCCTCCCTATGGCTGTAACCTCCCAAAGCCCCGACACCACTCCCTAAATATGTAACCTCCTCCAGCCCCTACACCCCTCCCTATCTCTGTAACCTCCTCTAGCCTCTACACCCCTCCCTAGCTCTGCAACATCCAACAGCCGCTACACCACTCACTATCTTTGCAACCTCCTCCAGCCCCTTCACCCCTCCCAATTTCTCTAACCCCTCCAGCCCCTACACCCCTCCCAATCTCTGTAAACCCTCCAGCCCCTACATCCCCTCCCTTTCTCTGTAACACCCTCCAGCGCCTTCACACCTCCCGATATCAGTAACCCCCTCCAGCCCCTACACCACTCCCTATCTCTGTAACCTGCTCCAGCCCCTACACGCCTCCCTATCTTTGTAAACTCCTCCAGCCCCTACAACCCTCCCAATCTCTGTAACCTCCTCCACCCTCTACACCCCTCCCTATCTCTGTAACCTCCTCCAGCCCCTACACCCCTCCTTATCTCTGTAACCAACTCCAGCCCCTACACCCCTCCCTATCTCTGTAACCTCCTCCAGCCACTACACTCCTCTCAACCTGTGTAACCTCCTACAGCCAATACACACCTCCCTATCTCGGTAACTTCCTCCAGCCCCGACACACTTGCTATCTCTGTAATCACCTCCAGCCTCTACACCCCTCCCTATCTCTGTAATCTCCTCCAGCCCCGACATCACTCCCCATCTCTGTAATCTCCTCCAGCCCCTACACACCTCCCGATCTCTGTAACCTCCTCCAGCCCCTACACCTTTCCTTATCTCTGTAACCAACTCCAGCCCCTACTCCCCTCTCAATCTGTGTAACCTCCTCCAGCCACTACACGCCTCCCTATCTCGGTAACCTCCTCCAGCCCCTACACCCCTCCCTATCTCTGTCACCTCCACCAGCCCTACATCCCTCACTATCTCTGTAACCTCCTCCAGTCCCAACACCCCTCCCTATCTCTGTAACCACCTCCAGCCTCTAAATCCCTCCCTATCTCTGTAACCTCCTCCAGCCCCAAAACCCCTCCCTATCTCTGTAACCACCTCCAGCCTCTAAATCCCTCCATATCTCTGTAACCCCCTCCAGCACCTACACCGCTCCCTATCTCTGGAACCTCCTCCAGCGACTACATCCCTCCCTATCTCTGTAATCTCCTCCACTCCCTACACCCTCACTATCTCTGTAACCTCCTCCAGCCCCTACACTCCTCCCTATCTCTGTAACCTCCTCCAGCCCCTGCACCCCTCCCTATCTCTGCAACCTCCCGAAGCCCCTACACTCCTCCCTATCTCTGTAACCCCCTCCAGCCCCTACACGCCTCCCTATCTTTGTAAACTCCTCCAGCCCCTACAAACCTCCCTATCTCTGTAACCTCATCCACCCCCTACACACCTCCCTATCATGTAACCTCCTCCAACCTCTACATCCCTCCCTCTCTCTGTAACCTCCTCCAGCCCCTACACCCCTCCCTATCTCTGCAACCTCCTCCAGCCCCTACACCCCCTCCCTATCTCTGTAACCTCCTCCAGCCCCTACACCCCTCCCTATTTCTGTAACCTCCTCCAACACCTACATCCCTCCCTATCTCTGTAACCTCCTCCAGCCCCTACACCCCTCCCTATCTCTGTAACCTCCTCCAGCCTCTAAACCCCTCCCTATCTCTGTAACCCCCTCCAGCCCCTACACCGCTCCCTATCTCTGCAACCTCCTCCAGCCCCTATACCCCTCCCTATCTCTGCCACGTCCCCAAGCCCCTACACCCCTCCCTATCTCTGTAACCTCCTCCGGCCCTACACCACTCGCTATCTCTGTAACCTCCACCAGCCCCTACACCCCTCCGTATCTCTGTATCCTCTTCCAGCCCCGACACCGCTCCCTATCTCTGCAACCCCTTCCAGCCCCTACACTCCTCCCTATCTCTTTAAACCCCTCCAGCCCCTACAACCCCTCCCTATCTCTGTAACCTCCTCCATCCCCTACAGCCCTCCCTATCTCTGTACCCACTCCAGCCCCGACACCCCTCCCGATCTCTGTAACCCCCTCCTGCTCCTAAACCACCCCTATCTCTGCAACACTCTCCAGCCCCTACACCCCTCCCTCTATCTATAACCCCCTCCGGCACCTATACCCCTCCCTATCTCTGTAACGCCCTCCAGACCCTACACCCCTCCCTATCTCTGTAACCTCCTCCAGCCCCTACACACCTTCCTATCTCTGCAAACTCCTCCAGCCCCAACACCCCTCCCTGTCTCTGTAACCTCCTCCAGCCCCTACATTCCTCTCTATCTCTGTAACCTCCTCCAGCCCCTACACCTCTCCCTCTCTCTGTAACCTCCTCCACTCCCTACACTCCTCCCTATCTCTGTAACCTCCTCCAGCCCCGACACTCCTCCCTATCTCTGTAACCTCCTCCAGCCCCTCACCCCTCCTTATCTCTGTAACCAACTCCAGCCCCCACACCCCTCCCTATCTCTATAACCTCCTCCAGCCACTACACCCCTCCTTATCTGTGTAACCTCCACAAGCCACTACACGCCTCCCTATCTGGGTAACCTCCTCCAGACCCGACACACATCCTATCTCTGTAATCACCTCCATCCTCTACACCCCTCCATATCTCTGTAACCTCCTCCAGCCCCGACATCACTCCCCATCTCTGTAACCTCCTCCAGCCACTACACGCCTCCCTATCTCGGTAACCTACTCTAGCCCCGAAACACTTCCTATCTCTGTAACCTCCTCCAGCCACTACACCACTCCCTATCTCTGTCACCTCCACCAGCCCTACATCCCTCCCTATCTCTGTAATCCCCTCCAGCCTCTACATCCCTCTCTATCTCTGTAACCTCCTCCAGCCCCTAAACCCCTCTCTATCTCTGTCACTTCTTCCACTCCCTACTCTCCTCCCTATCTCTGTAACCCCCTCCTGCCCCTACACCCTTCCCTATCTCTGTAACCTCCTCCAGCCCCTACACCCCTCCTTATCTCTGTAACCAACTCCAGCCCCTACACCCCTCCCTATCTATGTAACCTCCTCCAGCCACTACACAACTCCCAATCTGTGTAACCTCCTCCAGCCACTACACGCCTCCCTATTTCGGTATCCTCCTCCAGCCCCGACACACTTCCTATCTCTGTAATCACCTCCAGCCTCTACACCCCTCCCTATCTCTGTAATCTCCTCCAGCCCCAACACCCCTACCTATCTCTGTAAGCGCCTCCAGCCCCTACACACCTTCTTATCTCTGTAACCAACTCCAGCCCCTACACCCCTCCCAATCTCTGTAACCTCCTCCAGCCACTACACGCCTCCCTATCTCTGTAACCTCCTCCAGCCCCTACACCCCTCCCTATCTCTGTCACCTCCACCAGCCCGACATCCCTCTCTATCTCTGTAAACTCCCCCAGCCCTTACACACCTCCCTATCTCTGGAACCTCCTCCAGCCCCTACAGTCCTCCCTATCTCTGTAACCTCCTCCAGCCCCTAAACTCCTCCCTATCTCTGTCACCTCCACCAGCCACTACACACCTCCCTATCTCTGTAACCTCCTCCAGTCCCTGCACCCCTCCCTATATCTGTAACCTCCTCCAGTCCCTACACCCCTCCCTATCTCTGTAACCTCCTCCAGCCCCGACACACTTCCTATCTCTGTAACGTCCTCCAGCCCCTAAACCCCTCCCTATCTCTGTCACCTCTTCCACTCCCTACACGCCTCCCTATCTCTGTAACCCCCTCCAACCCAATACCGCTGCCTATCTCTGTAACCACCTCCAGCCCCTTCACACCTCCCTATATCTGTAACGCCCTCCAGACCCTATACCGCTGCCTATCTCTGTAACCTCCTCCAACCCCTGCACCGCTCCCTATCTCTGTAACCTCCTCTAGCCCCAACACACCTCCCTATCTCTGTAACCTCCACCAGCCCTTCATCCCTCCCTATCTCTGTAGCCTCCTCCAGCCCCGACATCACTCCCCATCTCTGTAATCTCCTCCAGCCCCTACACACCTCCCGATCTCTGTAACCTCCTCCAGCCCCGACACCTTTCCTTATCTCTGTAACCAACTCCAGCCCCGACACCCCTCTCAATCTGTGTAACCTCCTCGAGCCACTACACGCCTCCCTATCTCGGTAACCTCCTCCAGCCACTACACCCCTCCCTATCTCTGTCACCTCCACCAGCGCTACATCCCTCCCTATCTCTGTAACCTCCTCCAGCCCCAAAACCCCTCCCTATCTCTGTAACCACCTCCAGCCTCTAAATCCCTCCATATCTCTGTAACCCCCTCCAGCCCCTACAGCGCTGCCTATCTCTGGAACCTCCTCCAGCGACTACATCCCTCCCTATCTCTGTAATCTCCTCCACTCCCTACACCCTCCCTATCTCTGTAACCTCCTCCAGCCCCTACACCCCTCCCTATCTCTGTAACCTCCTCCAGCCCCTGCACCCCTCCCTATCTCTGTAACCTCCCGAAGCCCCTACACCCCTCCCTATCTCTGTAACCCCCTCCAGCCCCTACACGCCTCCCTATCTTTGTAAACTCCTCCAGCCCCTACAACCCTCCCTATCTCTGTAACCTCCTCCACCCCCTACACCCCTCCCTATCATGTAACCTCCTCCAGCCCTCACACCCCTTCCTATCTCTGTAACCTCCTCCAGCCCCTACACCCCCTCCCTATCTGTGTAACCTCCTCCAGCCCCTACACCCCTCCCTATTTCTGTAACCTCCTCCAACCCCTACATCCCTCCCTATCTCTGTAACCTCCTCCAGCCCCTACACCCCTCCCTATCTCTGTAACCTCCTCCAGCCTCTAAACCCCTCCCTATCTCTGTAACCCCCTCCAGCCCCTACACCGCTCCCTATCTCTGCAACCTCCTCCAGCCCCTATACCCCTCCCTATCTCTGCCACCTCCCCAAGCCCCTACACCTCTCCCTATCTCTGTAACCTCCTCCAGCCTCTACACCCCTCCCTATCTCTGTAATCTCCTCCAGCCCCAACACCCCTCCCTATCTCTGTAACCTCCTCCAGCCCCTACACACCTCTTTATCTCTGTAACCAACTCCAGCCCCTACACCCCTCCCAATCTGTGTAACCTCCTCCAGCTACTACACGCCTCCCTATCTCTGTAACCTCATCCAGCCCCTACACCCCTCCCTATCTCTGTCACCTCCACCAGCCCTACATCCCTCTCTATCTCTGTAACCTCCCCCAGCCCTTACACCCCTCCCTATCTCTGGAACCTCATCCAGCCCCTACACTCCTCCCTATCTCTGTAACATCCTCCAGCCCCTAAACCCCTCCCTATCTCTGGAACCTCCTCCAGCGACTACACCCATCCCTATCTCTGTAATCTCCTCCACTCCCTACACCCTCCCGATCTCTGTAACCTCTTCCAGCCCCTACACCCCTCCCTATCTCTGTAACCTCCTCCAGCCCCTGCACCCCTCCCTATGGCTGTAACCTCCCAAAGCCCCGACACCACTCCCTAACTCTGTAACCTCCTCCAGCCCCTACACCCCTCCCTATCTCTGTAACCTCCTCTAGCCACTACACCCCTCCCTAGCTCTGCAACATCCACCAGCCGCTATACCACTCCCTATCTCTGCAACCTCCTCCAGCCCCTTAACCCCTCCCAATTTCTGTAACCCCTCCAGCCCCTGCACCCGTCCCAATCTCTGTAAACCCTCCAGCCGCTACACCCCCTCCCTTTCTCTGTAACCCCCTCCAGCTCCTTCACACCTCCCGATATCTGTAACCCCCTCCAGCCCCTACACCACCCCCTATCTCTGTAACCTGCTCCAGCCCCTACACGCCTCCCTATCTTTGTAAACTCCTCCAGCCCCTACAACCCTCCCGATCTCTGTAACCTCCTCCACCCTCTACACCCCTCCCTATCTCTGTAACCTCCTCCAGCCCCTGCACCCCTCCTTATCTCTGTAACCAACTCCAGCCCCTACACCCCTCCCTATCTCTGTAACCTCCTCCAGCCACTACACCCCTCTCAATCTGTGTAACCTCCTCCAGCCAATACACGCCTCCCTATCTCGGTAACTTCCTCCAGCCCCGACACACTTGCTATCTCTGTAATCACCTCCAGCCTCTACACCCCTCCCTATCTCTGTAACCTCCTCCAGCCCCGACATCACTCCCCATCTCTGTAATCTCCTCCAGCCCCTACACACCTCCCGATCTCTGTAACCTCCTCCAGCCCCTACACCTTTCCTTATCTCTGTAACCAACTCCAGCCCCAACACCCCTCTCAATCTGTGTAACCTCCTCCAGCCACTACACGCCTCCCTATCTCAATAACCTCCTCCAGCCCCTACACCCCTCCCTATCTCTGTCACCTCCACCAGCCCTACATCCCTCCCTATCTCTGTAACCTCCTCCAGTCCCAACACCCCTCCCTATCTCTGTAACCACCTCCAGCCTCTAAATCCCTCCCTATCTCTGTAACCTCCTCCAGCCCCAAAACCCCTCCCTATCTCTGTAACCACCTCCCGCCTCTAAATCCCTCCATATCTCTGTAACCCCCTCCAGCCCCTACACCGCTCCCTATCTCTGGAACCTCCTCCAGCGACTACATCCCTCCCTATCTCTGTAATCTCCTCCACTCCCTACACCCTCCCTATCTCTGTAACCTCCTCCAGCCCCTACACCCCTCCCTATCTCTGTAACCTCCTCCACGCCCTGCACCCCTCCCTATGGCTGTAACCTCCCAAAGCCCCGACACCACTCCCGAACTCTGTAACCTCCTCCAGCCCCTACACCCCTCCCTATCTCTGTAACCTCCTCTAGCCACTACACCCCTCCCTAGCTCTGCAACATCCACCAGCCGCTACACCACTCCCTATCTGTGCAACCTCCTCCAGCCCCTACACCCCTCCCAATTTCTGTAACCCCTCCAGCCCCTACACCCCTCCCAATCTCTGTAAACCCTTCAGCCCCGACACCCCCTCCCTTTCTCTGTAACCCCCTCAAGCCCCTTCACACCTCCCGATATCTGTAACCCCCTCCAGCCCCTACACCACTCCCTATCTCTGTAACCTGCTCCAGCCCCTACACGCCTCCCTATCTTTGTAAACTCCTCCAGACCCTACAACCCTCCCGATCTCTGTAACCTCCTCCAGCCCCTACACCCCTCCTTATCTCTGTAACCTCCTCCAGCCCCTACACCCCTCCTTATCTCTGTAACCAACTCCAGCCCCTACACCCCTCCCTATCTCTGTAACCTCCTCCAGCCACGACACCACTCCCAATCTGTGTAACCTCCTCCAGCCACTACACGCCTCCCTATCTCGGTAACCTCCTCCAGGCCCGACACACTTCCTATCTCTGTAATCACCTCCAGCCTCTATACCCCTCCCTATCTCTGTAATCTCCTCCAGCCCCAACACCCCTCCCTATCTCTGTAACCTCCTCCAGCCCCTACACACCTCCTTATCTCTGTAACCAACTCCAGCCCCTAAATCCCTCCCAATCTGTGTAACCTCCTCCAGCCACTACACGCCTCCCTATCTCTGTAACCTCCTCCAGCCCCTACACCCCTCCCTATCTCTGTCACCTCCACCAGCCCTACATCCCTCTCTATCTCTGTAACCTCCCCCAGCCCTTACACCCCTCCCTATCTCTGGAACCTCCTCCAGCCCCTACACTCCTCCCTATCTCTGTAACCTCCTCCAGCCCCTAAATCCCTCCCTATCTCTGTCACCTCCACCAGCCACTACACCCCTCCCTATCTCTGTAACCTCCTCCAGTCCCTACACCCCTCCCTATATCTGTAACCTCCTCCAGTCCCTACACCCCTCCCTATCTCTGTAACCTCCTCCAGCCCCGACACACTTCCTATCTCTGTAACCTCCTCCAGCCCCTAAACCCCTCCCTATCTCTGTCACCTCTTCCACTCCCTACACGCCTCCCTATCTCTGTAACCCCCTCCAACCCTATACCGCTGCCTATCTCTGTAACCCCCTCCAGCCCCTTAACACCTCCCTATATCTGTAACGCCCTCCAGACCCTATACCGCTGCCAATCTCTGTAACCTCCTCCAACCCCTACACCGCTCCCTATCTCTGTAACCTCCTCCAGCCCCAACACACCTCCCTATCTCTGTAACCTCCACCAGCCCTTCGTCCCTCCCTATCTCTGTAGCCTCCTCCAGCCCCGACATCACTCCCCATCTCTGTAATCTCCTCCAGCCCCTAAACACCTCCCGATCTCTGTAACCTCCTCCAGCCCCGACACCTTTCCTTATATCTGTAACCAACTCCAGCCCCGACACCCCTCTCAATCTGTGTAACCTCCTCCAGCCACTACACGCCTCCCTATCTCGGTAACCTCCTCCAGCCCCTACACCCCTCCTTATCTCTGTCACCTCCACCAGCCCTACATCCCTCCCTATCTCTGTAACCTCCTCCAGTCCCAACACCCCTCCCTATCTCTGTAACCACCTCCAGCCTCTAAATCCCTCCCTATCTCTGCAACCTCCTCCAGGCCCAAAACCCCTCCCTATCTCTGTAACCACCTCCAGCCTCTAAATCCCTCCATATCTCTGTAACCCCCTCCAGCCCCTACACCGCTCCCTATCTCTGGAACCTCCTCCAGCGACTACATCCCTCCCTATCTCTGTAATCTCCTCCACTCCCTACACCCTCACTATCTCTGTAACCTCCTCCAGCCCCTACACCCCTCCCTATCTCTGTAACCTCCTCCAGCCCCTTCACCCCTCCCTATCTCTGTAACCTCCCGAAGCCCCTACACTCCTCCCTATCTCTGTAACCCCCTCCAGCCCCTACACGCCTCCCAATCTTTGTAAACTCCTCCAGCCCCTACAACCATCCCTATCTCTGTAACCTCCTCCACCCCCTACACACCTCCCTATCATGTAACCTCCTCCAGCACTTACACCCCTCCCTATCTCTGTAACCTCCACGAGCCCCTACACCCCTCCGTATCTCTGTATCCTCCTCCAGCCCCGACACCGCTCCCTATCTCTGCAACCCCTTCCAGCCCCTAAACCCCTCCCGATCGCTGAAAGCCCCTCTAGCCCCCTACACCGCACCCTATTCCTGTAACCCCCTCCAGCCCCTACACCCCTCCCTATCTCTTTAAACCCCTCCAGCCCCTACACCCCCTCCCTATCTCTGTAACCTCCTGCATCCCCTACAGCCCTCCCTATCTCTGTAACCCACTCCAGCCCCGACACCCCTCCCGATCTCTGTAACCCTCTCCTGCTCCTAAACCCCCCCTATCTCTGCAACACTCTCCAGCCCCTACACCCCTCTCTCTATCTATAACCCCCTCCGGCCCCTATACCCCTCCCTATCTCTGTAACGCCCTCCAGACCCTACACCCCTCCCTATCTCTGTAACCTCCTCCAGCCCCTACACACCTCCCTATCTTGGTAACGCCCTCCATCCACTACACCCCTCGCTAACTCTGTAACCTCCTCCAGCCCCTACACCCCTTCCTATCTCTGCAACCTCCTCCAGCCCCAACACCCCTCCCTATCTCTGTAACCTCCTCCAGCCCCTACACTCCTCTCTATCTCTGTAACCTCCTCCAGCCCCTACACCTCTCCCTCTCTCTGTAACCTCCTCCACTCCCTACACTCCTCCCTATCTCTGTAACCTCCTCCAGCCCCGACACCCCTCCCTATCTCTGTAACCTCCTCCAGCCCCTACACCCCTCCTTATCTGTGTAACCTCCACAAGCCACTACACGCCTCCCTATCTGGGTAACCTCCTCCAGACCCGACACACATCCTATCTCTGTAATCACCTCCATCCTCTACACCCCTCCCTATCTCTGTAACCTCCTCCAGCCCCGACATCACTCCCCATCTCTGTAACCTCCTCCAGCCACTACACGCCTCCCTATCTCGGTAACCTACTCCAGCCCCGACACACTTCCTATCTCTGTAACCTCCTCCAGCCCCTACACCCCTCCCTATCTCTGTCACCTCCACCAGCCCTACATCCCTCCCTATCTCTGTAACCTCCTCCAGCCCCAACACCCCTCCCTATCTCTGAAACCACCTCCAGCCTCTAAATCCCTCCCTATCTCTGTAACCCCCTCCAGCCCCTACACCGCTCCCGATCTCTGGAACCTCCGACAGCGACTACAACCATCCCTATATCTGTAATCTCCTCCACTCCCTACACCCTCCCTATCTCTGTAACCTCCTCCAGCCCCTACACCACTCCCTATCTCTGTAACCTCCTCCAGCCCCTGCACCCCTCCCTATCTCTGTAACCTCCCAAAGCCCCTACACCCCTCCCTATCTCTGTAACCTTCTCCAGCCACTACACCCGTCCCTAGCTCTGCAACATCCCCCAGCCGCTACACCACTCCCTATCTCTGTAACCTCCTCCAGCCCCCACACCCCTCCCAATTTCTGTAACCCCTCCAGCACCTACACCCCACCCAATCTCTGTAAACCCTCCAGCCCCTACACCCCCTCCCTATCTCTGTAACCTCCTCCAGCCCCTACACTCCTCCCTATCTCTGTAACCTCCTCCAGCCCCTAAACCCCTCCCTATCTCTGTAATCCCCTCCAGCCTCTACACCCCTCTCTATCTCTGTAACCTCCTCCAGCCCCTAAACCCCTCCCTATCTCTGTCACCTCTTCCACTCCCTACTCTCCTCCCTATCTCTGTAACACCCTCCAGCCCCTACACCCTTCCCTATCTCTGTAACCTCCTCCAGCCCCTACACCCCTCCTTATCTCTGTAACCAACTCCAGCCCCTACACCCCTCCCTATCTCTGTAACCTCCTCCAGCCACGACACCACTCCCAATCTGTGTAACCTCCTCCAGCCACTACACGCCTCCCTATCTCGGTAACCTCCTCCAGGCCCGACACACTTCCTATCTCTGTAATCACCTCCAGCCTCTATACCCCTCGCTATCTCTGTAATCTCCTCCAGCCCCAACCCCCCTCCCTATCTCTGTAACCTCCTCCAGCCCCTACACACCTCCTTATCTCTGTAACCAACTCCAGCCCCTAAACCCCTCCCAATCTGTGTAACCTCCTCCAGCCACTACACGCCTCCCTATCTCTGTAACCTCCACCAGCCCTACATCCCTCTCTATCTCTGGAACCTCCTCCAGCCCCTACACTCCTCCCTATCTCTGTAACCTCCTCCAGCCCCTAAATCCCTCCCTATCTCTGTCACCTCCACCAGCCACTACACCCCTCCCTATCTCTGTAACCTCCTCCAGTCCCTACACCCCTCCCTATATCTGTAACCTCCTCCAGTCCCTACACACCTCCCTATCTCTGTAACCTCCTCCAGCCCCGACACACTTCCTATCTCTGTAACCTCCTCCAGCCCCTAAACCCCTCCCTAACTCTGTCACCTCTTCCACTCCCTACACGCCTCCCTATCTCTGTAACCCCCTCCAACCCTATACCGCTGCCTATCTCTGTAACCCCCTCCAGCCCCTTCACACCTCCCTATATCTGTAACGCCCTCCAGACCCTATACCGCTCCCTATCTCTGTAACCTCCTCCAACCCCTACACCGCTCCCAATCTCTGTAACCTCCTCCAGCCCCAACACACCTCCCTATCTCTGTAACCTCCACCAGCCCTTCGTCCCTCCCTATCTCTGTAGCCTCCTCCAGCCCTGACATCACTCCCCATCTCTGTAATCTCCTCCAGCCCCTAAACACCTCCCGATCTCTGTAACCTCCTCCAGCACCTACACCTTTCCTTATCTCTGTAACCAACTCCAGCCCCTACACCCCTCTCAATCTGTGTAACCTCCTCCAGCCACTACACGCCTCCCTATCTCGGTAACCTCCTCCAGCCCCTACACCCCTCCCTATCTCAGTCACCTCCACCAGCCCTACATCCCTCCCTATCTCTGTAAACTCCTCCAGTCCCAACACCCCTCCCTATCTCAGTAACCACCTCCAGCCTCTAAATCCCTCCCTATCTCTGTAACCTCCTCCAGCCCCAAAACCCCTCCCTATCTCTGTAACCACTTCCAGCCTCTAAATCCCTCCATATCTCTGTAACCCCCTCCAGCCCCTACACCGCTCCCTATCTCTGGAACCTCCTCCAGCGACTACATCCCTCCCTATCTCTGTAATCTCCTCCACTCCCTACACCCTCCCTATCTCTGTAACCTCCTCCAGCCACTGCACCCCTCCCTATCTCTGTAACCTCCCGAAGCCCCTGCACCCCTCCCTATCTCTGTAACCTCCCGAAGCCCCTACACCCCTCCCTATCTCTGTAACCTCCTCCAGCCCCTACACCACCTCTCTATCTGTGTAACCTCCTCCAGCCCCTACACTCCTCCCTATTTCTGTAACCTCCTCCATTCCTACATCCCTCCCTATCTCTGTAACCTCATCCAGCCCCTACACCCCTCCCTATCTCTGTAACCTCCTCCAGCCTCTAAACCCCTCCCTATCTCTGTAACCCCCTCCAGCCCCTACACCGCTCCCTATCTCTGCAACCTCCTCCAGCCCCTATACCCCTCCCTATATCTGTAACCCCCTCCAGCCCCTACATCCCTCCCTATCTCTTTAAACCCCTCCAGCCCCTACACCCCCTCCCTATCTCTGTGACCTCCTCCATCCCCTACAGCCCTCCCTATCTCTGTAATCCACTCCAGCCCCGACACCCCTCCCGATCTCTGTAACCCCCTCCTGCTCCTAAACCCACCCTATTCTGCAACACTCTCCAGCTCCTACACCCCTCCCTCTATCTATAACCCCCTCCGGCCCCTATACCCCTCCCTATCTCTGTAACGTCCTCCAGACCCTACACCCCTCCCTATCTCTGTAACCTCCTCCAGCCCCTACACACCTCCCTAGCTTGGTAACGCCCTCCATCCACTACACCCCTCGCTATCTCTGTAACCTCCTCCAGCCCCTACACCCCTTACTATCTCTGCAACCTCCTCCAGCCCCAACACCCCTCCCTATCTCTGTAACCTCCTCCAGCCCCTTCACTCCTCCCTATCTCTGTAACCTCCTCCAGCCCCTACACCCCTCCCTATCTCTGTAACCTCCTCCAGCCCCTACACCTCTCCCTATCTCTGTAACCTCCTTCAGCCCCTACACTCCTCCCTATCTCTGTAACCTCCTCCAGCCCCTACACCTCTTCCTCTCTCTGTAACCTCCTCCACTCCCTACACTCCTCCCTATCTCTGTAACCTCCTCCAGCCCCGACACCCCTCCCTACCTCTGTAACCTCCTCCAGCCCCTACACCCCTCCTCGTCTCTGTAACCAACTCCAGCCTCCACACCCCTCCCTATCTCTGTAACCTCCTCCAGCCACTACACCCCTCCTTATCTGTGTAACCTCCACAAGCCACTACACGCCTCCCTATCTGGGTAACCTCCTACAGCGACGACACCCATCCCTATATCTGTAATCTCCTTCAATCCCTACACCCTCCCTATTTCTGTAACCTACTCCAGCCCCTACACCACTGTCTATCTCTGTAACCTCCTCCAGCCACTACACGCCTCCCTATCTCTGTAACCTCCCAAAGCCCCTGCACCTATCCTTATCTCTGTAACCTTCTCCAGCCACTACACTCGTCCCTAGCTCTGCAAAATCCCCAAGCCCCAAACCCCTCCCTATCCTGTAACCTCCTCCAGCCCCTACACCACTCCCTATCTCTGTAACCTCCACCAGCCCCTACACCCCTCCGTATCTCTGTATCTTCCTCCAGCCCCTACACCGCTCCCTATCTCTGCAACCCCTTCCAGCCCCTACACCCCTCCCTCTATCTATAACCCCCTCCGGACCCTATACCCCTCCCTATCTCTGTAACGCCCTCCAGACCCTACACCCCTCCCTATCTCTGTAACCTCCTCCAGCCCCTACACACCTCCCTATCTTGGTAACGCCCTCCATCCACTACACCCCTCGCTATCTCTGTAACCTCCTCCATCCACTACACCCCTTCCTATCTCTGCAACCTCCTCCAGCCCCAACACCCCTCCCTATCTCTGTAACCTCCTCCAGCCCCTACACTCCTCCCTATCTCTGTAACTTCCTCCAGCCCCTACACCTCTTCCTCTCTCTGTAACCTCCTCCACTCCCTACACTCCTCCCTATCTCTGTAACCTCCTCCAGCCACGACACCCCTCCCTATCTCTGTAACCTCCTCCAGCCACTACACCCCTCCTTATCTCTGTAACCAACTCCAGCCCCCACACTCCTCCCTATCTCTGTAACCTCCTCCAGCCACTACACCCCTCCTTATCTGTGTAACATCCACAAGCCACTACACGCCTCCCTATCTGGGTAACCTCCTCCAGCCCCGACATACATCCTATCTCTGTAATCACCTCCATCCTCTACACCCCTCCCTATCTCTGTAACCTCCTCCAGCCCCGACATCACTCCCCATCTCTGTAACCTCCTCCAGCCACTACACGCCTCCCTATCTCGGTAACCTACTCCAGCCCCGACACACTTTCTATCTCTGTAACCTCCTCCAGCCCCTACACCCCTCCCTATCTCTGTCACCTCCACTAGCCCTTCATCCCTCCCTATCTCTGTAACCTCCTCCAGCCCCAACACCCCTCCCTATCTCTGAAACCACCTCCAGCCTCCAAATCCCTCCCTATCTCTGTAACCCCCTCCAGCCCTACACCGCTCCCGATCTCTGGAACCTCCTACAGCGACTACACCCATCCCAATATCTGTAATCTCCTCCACTCCCTACACCCTCCCTATCTCTGTAACCTCCTCCAGCCCCTACACCAGTCCCTATCTCTGTAACCTCCTCCAGCCCCTGCACCCCTCCCTATCTCTGTAACCTCCCAAAGCCCCTACACCCCTCCCGATCTCTGTAACCTCATCCAGCCCCCACATCCCTCCCAATTTCTGTAACCCCTCCAGCACCTACACCCCTCCCAATCTCTGTAAACCCTCCAGCCCCTACACCCACTCCCTATCTCTATCACCTCCTCCAGCCCCTACACTCCTCCCTATCTCTGTAACCGCCTCCAGCCCCTAAACCCCTCCCTATCTCTGTAACCCCCTCCAGCACCTACACCCCTCCCTATCTCTTTAAACCCCTCCAGCCCCTACACCCCTCCCTATCTCTGTCACCTCCACTAGCCCTACATCCCTCCCTATCTCTGTAACCTCCTCCAGCCCCAACACCCCTCCTTATCTCTGTAACCTCCTCCAGCCCCTACACCCCTCCCTATCTCTGTAACCTTCTCCAGCCACTACACCCGTCCCTAGCTCTGCAACATCCCCCAGCCGCTACACCACTCCCTATCTCTGTAACCTCCTCCAGACCCCACACCCCTCCCAATTTCTGTAACCCCTCCAGCACCTACACCCCTCCCAATCTCTGTAAACCCTCCAGCCCCTACACCCCCTCCCTCTCTCTGTAACCTCCTCCAGCCCCTACACTCCTCCCTATCTCTGTAACCTCCTCCAGCCCCTAAACCCCTCCCTATCTCTGTCACCTCTTCCACTCCCTACTCTCCTCCCTATCTCTGTAACCCCCTCCAGCCCCTACACCCTTCCCTATCTCTGTAACCTCCTCCATCCACTACAGCCCTCCCTATCTCTGTAACCCACTCCAGCCCCGACACCTCTCCCGATCTCTGTAACCCCCTCCTGATACTAAACCCCCCCTATCTCTGCAACACTCTCCAGCCCCTACACCCCTCCCTCTATCAATAACCCCCTCAGGCCCCTATACCCCTCCCTATCTCTGTAACGCCCTCCAGACCCTACACCCCTCCCTATCTCTGTAACCTCCTCCAGCCCCTACACACCTCCCTATCTTGGTAACGCCCTCCATCCACTACACCCCTCGCTATCTCTGTAACCTCCTCCAGCCACTACACCCCTTCCTATCTCTGCAACCTCCTCCAGCCCCAACACCCCTCCCTATCTCTGTAACCTCCTCCAGCCCCTACACTCCTCCCTATCTCTGTAACCTCCTCCAGCCCCTACACCTCTTCCTCTCTCTGTAACCTCCTCCACTCCCTACACTCCTCCCGATCTCTGTATCCTCCTCCAGCCCCGACACCCCTCCCTATCTCTGTAACCTCCTCCAGCCCCGACACCCCTCCTTATCTCTGTAACCAACTCCAGCCCCCACACCCCTCCCTATCTCTGTAACCTCCTCCAGCCACTACACCCCTCCTTATCTGTGTAACCTCCTCCAGCCACTACACGCCTCCCTATCTCGGTAACCTACTCCAGCCCCGACACACTTCCTATCTCTGTAACCTCCTCCAGCCCCTACACCCCTCCCTATTTCTGTCACCTCCACTAGCCCTACATCCCTCCCTATCTCTGTAACCTCCTCCAGCCCCAACACCCCTCCCTATCTCTGAAACCACCTCCAGCCTCTAAATCCCTCCCTATCTCTGTAACCCCCTCCAGCCCGACACCGCTCCCGATCTCTGGAACCTCCTACAGCGACTACACCCATCCCTATATCTGTAATCTCCTCCACTCCCTACACCCTCCCTATCTCTGTAAGCTCCTCCAGCCCCTACACCACTCCCTATCTCTGTAACCTCCTCCAGCCCCTGCACCCCTCCCTATCTCTGTAACCTCCCAAAGCCCCTACACCACTCCCTATCTCTGTAACCTTCTCCAGCCACTACACCCGTCTCGAGCTCTGCAACATCCCCCAGCCGCTACACCACTCCCTATCTCTGTAACCTCCTCCAGCCCCCACATCCCTCCCAATTTCTGTAACCCCTCCAGCACCTACACACCTCCCAATCTCTGTAAACCCTCCAGCCCCTACACCCACTCCCTATCTCTGTAATCTCCTCCAGCCCCGACATCACTCCCCATCTCTGTAACCGCCTCCAGCCCCTAAACCCCTCCCTATCTCTGTAACCCCCTCCATCACCTACACCCCTCCCTATCTCTTTAAACCCCTCCAGCCCCTACACCCCCTCCCTATCTCTGTAACCTCCTCCAGCCCCGACATCACTCCCCATCTCTGTAACCTCTTCCAGCCACTACACGCCTCCCTATCTCGGTAACCTACTCCAGCCCCGACACACTTCCTATCTCTGTAACATCCTCCAGCCCCTACACCCCTCCCTACCTCTGTCACCTCCACAAGCCCTACATCCCTCCCTATCTCTGTAACCTCCTCCAGCCCCAACACCCCTCCCTATCTCTGAAACCACCTCCAGCCTCTAAATCCCTCCCTATCTCTGTAACCCCCTCCAGCCCTACACCGCTCCCGATCTCTGGAATCTCCTACAGCGACTACACCCATCCCTATATCTGTAATCTCCTCCACTCCCTACACCCTCCCTAGGTCTGTAACCTCCTCCAGCCCCTACACCACTCCCTATCTCTGTAACCTCCTCCAGCCCCAGCACCCCTCCCTATCTCTGTAACCTTCCAAAGCCCCTACACCCCTCCCTATCTCTGTAACCTTCTCCAGCCACTGCACCCGTCCCTAGCTCTGCAACATCCCCCAGCCGCTACACCCCTCCCTATCTCTGTAACCTCCTCCAGCCCCCACATCCCTCCCAATATCTGTAACCCCTCCAGCACCTACACCCCTCCCAATCTCTGTAAACCCTCCAGCCCCTACACCCACTCCCTATCTCTGTAACCTCCTCCAGCCCCTACACTCCTCCCTATCTCTGTAACCGCCTCCAGCCCCTAAACCCCTCCCTATCTCTGTAACCCCCTCCAGCACCTACACCCCTCCCTATCTCTTTAAACCCCTCCAGCCCCTACAGCCCCTCCCTATCTCTGTAACCTCCTCCATCCCCTACAGCCCTCCTTATCTCTGTAACCCACTCCAGCCCCGACACCCCTCCCGATCTCTGTAACCCCCTCCTGCTACTAAACCCCCCCTATCTCTGCAACAATCTCCAGCCCCTACACCCCTCCCTCTATCTATAACCCCCTCCGGCCCCTATACGCCTCCCTATCTCTGTAACGCCCTCCAGACCCTACACCCCTCCCTATCTCTGTAACCTCCTCCAGCCCCTACACACCTCCCTATCTTGGTAACGCCCTCCATCCACTACACCCATCGCTATCTCTGTAACCTCCTCCAGCCCCTACACCCCTTCCTATCTCTGCAACCTCCTCCAGCCCCAACACCCCTCCCTATCTCTGTAACCTCCTCCAGCCCCTACACTCCTCCCTATCTCTGTAACCTCCTCCAGCCCCTACACCTCTTCCTCTCTCTGTAACCTCCTCCACTCCCTACACTCCTCCCTATCTCTGTAACCTCCTCCAGCCCCGACACCCCTCCCTATCTCTGTAACCTCCTCCAGCCCCTACACCCCTCCTTATCTCCGTAACCAACTCCAGCCCCCACACCCCTCCCTATCTCTGTAACCTCCTCCAGCCACTACACCCCTCCTTATCTGTGTAACCTCCACAAGCCACTACACGCCTCCGTATCTGGGTAACCTCTTGCAGCCCCGACACACATCCTATCTCTGTAATCACCTCCATCCTCTACACCCCTCCCTATCTCTGTAACCTCCTCCAGCCCCGACATCACTCCCCATCTCTGTAACCTCCTCCAGCCACTACACGCCTCCCTATCTCGGTAACCTACTCCAGCCCCGACACACTTCCTATCTCTGTAACCTCCTCCAGCCCCTACACCCCTCCCTAACTCTGTCACCTCCACTAGCCCTACATCCCTCCCTATCTCTGTAACCTCCTCCAGCCCCAACACCCCTCCCTATCTCTGAAACCACCTCCAGCCTCTAAATCCCTCCCTATCTCTGTAACCCCCTCCAGCCCTACACCGCTCCCGATCTCTGGAACCTCCTACAGCGACTACACCCATCCCTATATCTGTAATCTCCTCCACTCCCTACACCCTCCCTATCTCTGTAACCTCCTCCAGCCCCTACACCACTCCCTATCTCTGTAACCTCCCAAAGCCCCTACAACCCTCCCTATCTCTGTAACCTTCTCCAGCCACTACACCCGTCCCTAGCTCTGCAACATCCCCCAGCCGCTACACCACTCCCAATCTCTGTAACCTCCTCCAGCCCCCACATCCCTCCCAATTTCTGTAACCCCTCCAGCACCTACACCCCTCCCAATCTCTGTAAACCCTCCAGCCCCTACACCCACTCCCTATCTCTGTAACCTCCTTCAGCCCCTACACTACTCCCTATCTCTGTAACCACCTCCAGTCCCTAAACCCCTCCCTATCTCTGTAATCCCCTCCAGCCTCTACACCCCTCTCTATCTCTGTAACATCCTCCAGCCTCTAAACCCCTCACTATCTCTGTCACCCCTTCCACTCCCTACACTCCTCCCTATCTCTGTAACCCCCTCCAGCCCCTATACCGCTGCCTATCTCTGCAACCAACTCCAGCCCCTTCACACCTCCCTATATCTGTCACCCCCTCCAGCCCCTATACCGCTGCCTATCTCTGTAACCCCCTCCAGCCCCTACGCCCCTCCCTATCTCCGTAATCTCCTCCAGCCCCTACACCCCTCCCTATCTCTGTAACCTCCTCCAACCCCTACACCCCTCCCTATCTCTGTAACCTCCTCCAGCACCAACACACCTCCCTATCTCTGTAACCTCCACCAGCCCTTCATCCCTCCCTATCTTTGTAACCTCCTCCAGCCCCAACACTCCTCCCTATCTCTGTCACCGCCTCCAGCCCCTACACCACTCCCTATCTCTGTAACCTCCGCCAGCCCCTACACGCTTCCCTATCTTTGTAATCTCCTCCAGCCCCTACTCCCCTCCCTATCTCTGGAACCTCCTCCAGCCCCTACACCCTTCCCTATCTCTGTAACCTCCTCCAGCCCCTACACCCCTCCTTATCTCTGTAACCAACTACAGCCCCTACACCCCTCCCTATTTCTGTAACCTCCTCCAGCCACTACACCACTCCCAATCTGTGTAACCTCCTCCAGCCACTACACGCCTCCCTATCTCGGTAACCTCCTCCAGCCCCGACACACTTCCTATCTCTGTAATGACCTCCAGCCTCTACACCCCTCCCTATCTCTGTAACCTCCTCCAGCCCCTACACACCTCCTTATCTCTGTAACCAACTCCAGCCCCTACACCCCTCCCAATCTGTGTAACCTCCTCCAGCCACTACACGCCTCCCTATCTCTGTAACCTCCTCCAGCCCCTACACCCCTCCCTATCTCTGTCACCTTCACCAGCCCTACATCCCTCTCTATCTCTATATCCTCCCCCAGCCCTGACACCCCTCCCTTTCTCTAAAACCTACTCCAGCCCCTACACTCCTCCCTATCTCTGTAAACTCCTCCAGCCCCTAAACCCCTCCCTATCTCTGTCACCTCCACCAGCCACTACACCCCTCCCTATCTCTGTAACCTCCTCCCGTCCCTACACCCCTCCCTATCTATGTAACCTCCTCCATTCCCTACACCCCTCCATATCTCTGTAACCTCCTCCAGCCCCGACCCACTTCCTATCTCTGTAACCTCCTCCAGCCCCTAAACCCCTCCCTATCTCTGTCACCTCTTCTACTCCCTACACGCCTCCCTATCTCTGTAACCCACTCCAACCCTATACCGCTGCCTATCTCTGTAACCCCCTCCAGCCCCTTCACACCTCCCTATATCTGTAACGCCCTCCAGACCCTATACCGCTGCCTATCTCTGTAACCTTCTCCAACCCCTACACCGCTCCCTATCTCTGTAACCTCCTCCAGCCCCAACACACCTCCCTATCTCTGTAACCTCCACCAGCCCTTCATTCCTCCCTATCACTGTAACCTCCTCCAGCCTCTACACCCCTCCCTATCTCTGTAACCTCCTCCAGCTCCTACGTCCCTCCCTATCTCTGTAACCTTGTCCAGCCCATCTACCCCTCACTATCTCTGTAACCTCCTCCAGCCACTACACCCATCCCTATCTCTGTAACCCCTTCCAGCCCCTACACCACTCCCTATCTCTGTAACCTCCTCCAACCCCTACACCCCTCCCTATCTCTGTAACCTCCTCCAGCACCTACACTGCTCCCTATCTCTGTAACCCCCTCTCGCCCCTACACCACTCCCTATCTCTGTAACCTCCTCCAGCCCCTACACGCCTCTCTATCTTTGTAAACTCCTCCAGCCCCTACACCCCTAACTATCTCTGTAACCTCCTCCAGCCCCGACACCCCTCGTGATCTCTGTAACCAACTCCAGCCCCTACACCCCTCCCTATCTCTGTAACCTCCTCCAGCCACTACACCTCTCTCAATCTCTGTAACCTCCTCCAGCCACTACACGCCTCCGTATCTCGGTAACCATTCCAGCCCCGACACACTTCCTATCTCTGTAATCACCTCCAGCCTCTACACCCGTCCCTATCTCTGTAACTTCCTCCAGCCCCGACATCACTCCCCATCTCTGTAATCTCCTCCAGCCCCTACACCCCGCCCGATCTCTGTAACCTCCTCCAGCCCCGACATCACTCCCCATCTCTGTAATCTCCTCCAGCCCCTACACCCCGCCCGATCTCTGTAATCTCCTCCAGCCCCTATACCCCTCCTTATCTCTGTAACCAACTCCAGCCCCTACACCCCTCCCAATCTCTGTAACCTCCTCCAGCCACTACACACCTCCCAATCTGTGTAACCTCCTCCAGCCACTACACGCCTCCCTATCTCTGTAACCTCCTCCAGCCCCGACACACTTCCTATCTCTGTAATCTCCTCCAGCCCCTACACCCCTCCCTATCTCTGTCACCTCCACCAGCCCTACATCCCTCCCTGTCTCTGTAACCTCCTCCATGCCCAACACACATCCCTATCTCTGTAACCACCTCCAGCCTCTCAATCCCTCCCTATCTCTGTAACCTCCTCCAGCCCCAACACCCCTCCCTATCTCTGTAACCTCCTCCAGCCCCAACACCCCTCCCTATCTCTGGAACCTCCTCCAGCGACTACACCCATCCCTATCACTGTAACCCCTCCAGCCCCTACACCCCTCCCAATCTCTGTAAACCCTCCAGCCCTTCCATCCCCTCCATATCTGTGTAACCTCCTCCAGCCCCTACACTCCTCCCTATCTCTGTAACTTCCTCCAGCCCCTAAACCCCTCCCTATCTCTGTCACCTCTTCCACTCCCGACACTCCTCCCTATCGCTGTAACCCCCTCCAGCCCCTTCACACCTCCCTATATCTGTAACCCCCTCCAGCCCCTTCACACCTCCCTATATCTGTAACCTCCTCCAGCCACTATACCGCTGCCTATCTCTGTAACCTCCTCCAGCCCCTGCGCCCCTCCCTATCTCTGTAATCTCCTCCAGCCCCTACACCCCTCCCTATCTCTGTAAACTCTTCCAACTCCTACACCCCTCCCTATCTCTGTAACCTCCTCCAGTCCCCACACACCTCCCTATCTCTGTAACCTCCACCAGCACTTCATCCCTCCCTATCTCTGTAACCTCCTCCAGCCCCAACACTCCTCCCTATCTCTGTAACCACCTCCAGCCTCTACACCCCTCCCTATCTCTGTAACCTCCTCCAGCACCGACATCACTCCCTATCTCTGTAACCTCCTCCAGCCCCTACGCCCCTCCCTATCTCTGTAACCATGTCCAGCCCATCTACCCCTCACTATCTCTGTAACCTCCTCTAGCCGCTACACCCCTCCCTATCTCTGTAACCCCCCCCGCCCCTACACCACTCCCTATTTCTGTAATCTCCTCCAACCCCTACAACCCTCCCTATCTCTGTAACCCCCTCCAGCCCCTACACCCATCCCTATCTCTGTAACCTCCTCCAGCTCTTCATCCCTCCCTATCTCTGTAACCTCCTCCAGCCCCAACACTCTTCCCTATCTCTGTAACCACCTCCAGCCTCTACACCCCTCCCTATCTCTGTAACCTCCTCCAGCACCGACATCACTCCCTATCTCTGTAACCTCCTCCAACACCTACGCCCCTCCCTATCTCTGTAACCATGTCCAGCCCATCTACCCCTCACTATCTCTGTAACCTCCTCCAGCCGCAACACCCCTCCCTATCTCTGTAACCCCCCCCCCCAGCCCCTTCACCACTCCCTATCTCTGTAATCTCCTCCAACCACTACACACCTCCCTATCTCTGTAACCTCCTCCAGCCCCTACACCTCTCCCTATCTCTGTAACGCCCTCCCGACCCTACACCCCTCCCTATCCCTGTAACGCCCACCATCCCCTACACCCCTCGCTATCTCTGTAACCTCCTCCAGCCCCTACAACGCTCCCTATCTCTGTAACCTCCTCCAGCCCCTACACCCCTCCGTTTCACTGTAACCTCCTCCAGCCCCTACACTCCTCCCTATCTCTGTAACCTCCTCCAGCCCCTACACCTCTCCCTATCTCTGTAACCTCCTCCACTCCCTACACTCCTCCCTATCTCGGTAACTTCCTCCAGCCCCTACACCGCTCCCTATCTCTGTAACATCCTCCAGCCCCTACACCCCTCCTTATCTCTGTAACCAACTCCAGCCCCCACACCCCTCCTTATCTCTGTAACCTCCTCCAGCCACTACACCCCTCCTTATCTATGTAACCTCCTCTAGCCACGACACGCCTCCCTATCTGGGTAACCTCCTCCAGCCCCGACTCACATTCAATCTCTGTAATCACCTCCATCCTCTACACCCCTCCCTATCTATGTAACCTCCTCCAGCCCCGACATCACTCCCCATCTCTGTAACCTCCTCCAGCCCCTACACCCCTCCCTATCTTAGTAAACTCCTCCAGCCCCTACACCCCTCCCTATCTCTGTAACCTCCTCCAGCCCCTACACCGCTCCCTATCTCTGTAACCTCCTCCAGCCCCTACACCCCTCCTTATCTCTGTAACCAACTCCAGCCCCTACACCCCTCCCTATCTCTGTAACCTCCTCCAGCCACTACACCCCTCACAATCTGTGTAACCACCTCCAGCCACTACACGCCTCCCTATCTCGGTAACCTCCTCCAGCCCCGACACACTTCCTATCTCTGTAATCAACTCCAGCCTCTACACCCCTCCCTATCTCAGTAACCTCCTCCAGCCCCGACATCACTCCCCATCTCTGTAATCTCCTCCAGCCCCTACACCCCTCCCTATCTTTGAAAACTCCTCCAGCCGCTACACCCCTCCCTATCTCTGTAACCTCCTCCAGCCCCGACATCACTCCCCATCTCTGTAACCTCCTCCACCCACTACACCCCTCCCTATCTCCGTAACCTCCTCCAGCCCCGACACACTTCCTATCTCTGTAACCTCCTCCTGCCCCTACACCCCTCCCTATCTCTGTAACCTCCTCCAGTCCCTAGACCACTCCCTATCTCTGTAACCTCCTACAGTCCCTACATACCTCCCTATCTCTGTAACCTCCTCCAGTGCCGACACATTTCCTATCTCTGTAACCTCCTCCAGCCTCTAAATCCCTCCCTATCTCTGTAACCCCCTCCAGTCCCTACATCCCTCCCTATCTCTGTAACCTCCTCCAGTCCCTACACCCCTCCCTATCTCTGTAACCTCCTCCAGCCCCGACACACTTCCTATCTCTGTAACCTCCTCCAGCCTCTAAATCCCTCCCTATCTCTGTAACCTCCTCCAGCCCCTACACCCCTCCCTATCTCTGTAACCTCCTCCAGCCCCTGCACCTCTCCCTATCTCTGTAACCTCCCGAAGCCCCTACACCCCTCCCTATCTCTGTAACCTCCTCCAGGCCCAACACCCCTCCCAATTTCTGTAACCCCTCCAGCCCCTGCACCCCTCCCAATCTCTGTAAACCCTTCAGCCCTTACACCCCCTCCCTATCTTTGAAAACTCCTCCAGTCCCTACATTCCTCCCTATTTCTGTAACCCCCTCCAGCCGCTATACCGCTGCATATCTCTGTAACCCCCTCCAGTCACTTCACACCTCCCTATATCTGTAACATCCTCCAGCCCCTACGCCCCTCCCTATCTCTGTAATCTCCTCCAGCCCCTACACCCCTCCCTATCTCTGTAACCTCCTCCAACCCCTACACATCTCCCTATCTCTGTAACCTCCACCCGCCCTTCATCCCTCCCTATCTCTGTAACCTCCTCCAGCCCCAACACTCCTCCCTATCTCTGTAACCTCCTCCAGCCACTGCACCCCTCCCTATCTCTGTAACCCCTCTCCAGCCCCTACACCACTCCCTATCTCTGTAACCTCCTCCAACCCCTACACCCCTCCGTATTTCTGTAACCTCCTCCAGCCCCTACACCTCTCCCTATCTCTGTAACCCCCTCTAGCCCCTACACCACTCCCTATATCTGTAACCTCCTCCAGCCCCAACACCCCTCCCTATCTCTGTAACCCCATCAGCCCTACATCCCTCCCAATCTCTGTAACCCCTCCAGCCCCTGCACCCCTCCCAACCTCTGTAACCCCTAAAACCCCCTCCCTATCTCTGTAACGTCCTCCAGCCACTACACTCCTCCCTATCTCTGTAACCACCTCCGGCCACTACACCTCTCCCTATCTCTGTAACCTTCTCCAGGCCCTACACCACTCCCTATCTCTGTAACCACCTCCAGCCTCTAA